>NW_009648925.1:4036802-4043154 GCF_000708025.1 Charadrius vociferus | reverse complement strand
AGCGCCTGTCTGCGGTGGGGCTTCTCCTGGGAAGGCGTCACAGCGGCTGGCACCAGAGCAGGATTTTGTCTCCTCTTAAATCACGGGAAGATGATTTAAGGGACTGAAAGCTTCAAGCCAGGACTTTTAACTGAAAAGATGTATCGATTTTCTGTAGCTGATGGAATAAAAGAATTACTGTAGTAAAAAAAAAAAAAAAAAACAGAAGAAGAAGAAAACTTTGTTGAAAAAGCCACCTTGGCACGTGCTGTGCATCGGTGGGGCTGGTGCTCCTGGGCACTGCAGAGGGTCCTCCTGTGGCCCCAACACACACCAGTATGTGGGCATATTTTTGGGTGCCCTGCGGTAGCAGCAGGCTGAGCCCAGTCCCCAGATGGGTGCAGGGCAATGCTGGGGGAGAAGCAGCTCTCTCCCCTTGACACTGAGAGACCCCCAGACAGGCGGGGGGAGTTTGGGCATCGCACCCAGCTGCAGCCCAGCGAGGAGGGAAGCATTACCTCTGCTTGCCAGGAGGGATGGGATTTCCTTGCTGGCTTTTCTAAGATGTCTCAGACATTTTAATCCCCCACCCTACAACCCCACACCCCGCAGGGTTATTGTCTCCATTTTGCAGACGAGGGATGGAGGGCATCACACGGGACCAGCACCAGGGCTCCCTCCCTCCGCGTCCCTCCTTTTGGGGGTGCAGAGGCTGAGCCCCACTCTGGGGTTTGGGGACCAAATTGCATCCCTTGCAAAAGGGGTAACAAACACCAGCGGGAGGAGGACAGGGAAGCAGCGAGTGGGGGTTTCTCTTGCCCTCAAGGGGTTTCCAGCTGCTGGCAGTGAGGCGCTGGGAGGCTTTGCTCTCCCCGCTATCAAAGCCGCTCTGCTGGGTATGAATAATTGAGCTCCCCCTCGCCCGTGCACTAATCGCCCGGCCACGGAGTCAATCGCTCGCTTTCTCACTCACTTTTCCTGATGAATATTTCATACCTCCCCGGGGCGGCAGCGCAGCCCGGGCAGCCTGCGTGGCCAAGGCTTGCCGGGGTTTAGGGCAGCACCCACCACCCGTGGGGATGGGAGGGGAAAGGGCAGCACGTTACACAGAGAATACCTTGAAATGTGTCACCAAGTCATCCCCGGTGCTCTCAGCTGGTCCAGTTTGGTGGCCACATCTCTCAGAGAAGGGGAAAAGGCAGTAGGGGTTACGGCTACAGGGAAAAGCAAATGGGGGTGACTTTTGGGATCAGTGACTATCCTGACCTTTCTCAATGCAGGATTCGGGCAATACCCAGGGGGAGCTGCTGCCCACACTGGTGGCAGCCTCTCACCCTGACATCCCCCTCCCTGGCATTTGGCTTTCCCACCAGTACCCAAGAAACCCCCCCAGAAACCACCCACCTAGTGATGATGAGGAGCTGGCAGCATTTCCCCAGCTCTCCATGAAAGCACTTGTTAATTCTCTATTTCTTCCTTAATTACACGAAAGCAATGACCGTTCTATCATCGCTTTACAACGCCGCAGCTTAAATCCACTATTAAGGCAGGAGCATTGCGATTCAGACATTTTAATTAACATGAATGATCTCACCTTTGTCCATAGCATCTTTTTACGTGTTATTATATCACGTAATTGTTAAACTACTCACTGCTTTAGAGAGGTCTGTACTTTCATTAAAATGTCCCACTTTTTCTGAGCCAGCAGATTACCCATATTTTTAAGCGTAGCATTTTCAGGTGATTTGAGTTAAATCAATCTGCAAGAAACCAGATGAATTATTTAAAGTGCTGACGGTCTCAAGCTAGGAAATGGGGTTTGGTCAATGTTTCTCCAAATTTTAGGAGCTTCAAGGTGCTACCGGTACGGGAATTCAACTCCCTATTGACCAAAGCTATAAAAAAAAAAAAAAAAAAAAAAAAGAACTGAATATTTTAAATTCATTTGAAAACTTTCCACACTTGTGGGGGAAAAAAAAAGTGTTCATTAATTTTTCACATCCCCTTTCTTGTTTCCTTTCTCACCAGAAAAAAGGCTAGGAGAGAAATCAGGGGCTCTTCCCTCAGGAGAGAAAAGCCCTTCCAAGCTTTTAGAAGTACTGTCTGTGGTTTTTTGATGTGAAGTTTCATTGAAAATGGAAGGGAGGAGGGGAAAATTAAAAAAAAAACCAAAAACAAACAAAAAAATCCCAACAACCCAGCCCAGAAATCCTTTCAGGGCATACTCAGACACAGGTGAAACTGCTGCTTCTGACCAAATTTGACCACTTGAAAACATCAGTTCTCCTCTCAAACCAGGGAAAATTGAAATAATTTTGTGCATGATATTAGGGCTGGCTAAAGCATCTTGCCTGCCCTCACTCGTCACAGCAGCGGTCCCACTTTGCTGCTAAAACCCAGCCCAGGGAGCTGCAAGAGGCTCCATCCTCCCCTTCCCAAGGGCAGCTCCAGCTCCAGCTCCAGCTCCTGCCTTCTGGGTTTGGAGAGCGATGGGGTGAGAGCAAGACAGAGGTGTAGGCAGAGGATGAGGCTTTTGCCTCAGCTCAGCACAGACCAAAGCACTGGGCAACCCCTGGACTGTGATCTGAACACATGAACCTTCATCTCCTCCTCTTCCTCCCACCTGAAGAGCGGGAGGGGAGCTGAATGAGGACAGACCAGTCAGGGAATCCCACCACTGCTGCTGCCCTTCCCTATCATCATTGGGAGCATCACCTGTCCAGAGCCCACAGCTGTGGCATGTAAAGCCTTTGATGGTGGCTCACTGCTCTGTTATCACTGGAGGAGAAGCACCTGAAGGCCCTAATGGCCCTGCCCAGCCTCACCTGGGACCCACATGCCCCCACGGGCTCTGGAGCCCCATTGCAGCTCAGCCCTGAGCCGACAGTCCTGACTTGAGCCTTGCCTTCAGAAGGGACCTCGTGTTCATGTTGTCACATTTCTCCAGTGCTGTTTCCTTTTGCTCCCAGCTGCTGGGCTTTGGTTGGACCCTGGACCTGGTTTGTGGCTCTCTGTGTGGAGACCTTGATGGACCCAGGTACCGGCTGCTGTAGGACTGTACCCCGTTGGTGAGGGTCACCCTTGGCTCCTGGCTTGTCCTGCCGTTCCCCAACAGTAAGTTGTTGTGTTTTGGATACTGGTGAAGGTGAAGCTCTGCGCTCACCATGTTGTTATGTGGGGCATGAATCTGGACAAAAAATTTGGAAGGCACTCTGGGTTGAGGGATTGTCTTAATTCTTGCCACGTGTTTGACTGATCTGCATGCACCCTTTTGCCAGGGCTGGGGTGGGTCCGCTGCGGTGTCACCTCTCCTGTTGGAGAGATGCCTTTCAGTCATATGAACTGTGTGGGGTAAGGGCTGTTGCGTTGTCCCACCTCTGAGAAGAGCCTCTGCCACTGCTGGGCTGTGGCCCACGTCTGTAACTCCAAAACCCATCCCCGGAGGAGGGGGAGCGGGGACCAGCTCTGACCTGTAGCCCTGTGGCCATGCCATCGGGGCACGGGGCTCAGCGAGGCTCCTCTGCCGGTGTGGGCAACCTGGTGAAGCGGTGATGAGAGATGTGGCTAACTGGGTTAATTATATTCACGTTGCTAGGAACACGGTGAATTATGTTAATAGCAGCATCTGGGGAAATTACATCTTCATTAATTGGTCCTGATTGCTTTTTGGCAGATGCGCGATGTTTTTGACTTTAACATGCAGGACAAAATTTATTGTAATCAGTGCATGCAGTAAATGCACAGATACCATTACCCTGCCTCGCTAATTAACTCTCCAAATAGGAAGAGATGGGAAAGACCTGCTTGGCCATCTCCTCCTTTCTCTCTTGCCCCTGCCAGGGCAGGCTTCTTTTCTACTAGTCCACGCTCTGGTGCTTCTTCTAATAGAATCTGAAACATTATTTTGAAGTTAAAAACAGCAACAAGGCGGCTGGCAGCCATGGGGCTGGGAAGGCTTCTGATGGCACCTGGTGTACCCTGGAGTCAGCCTTGTTGCTCTGTGGCCTTGATCTGCCCATAAGGCTCCTCCTCATGGATGTAACTTAGTCCAGTCGGGTCTGTTGACATGCTTAGAGTCAAGTACGTTGGTGATGTGGAGGCCTTTGATCCCATCATGTCCCTGCTGGAAGAAGAGTAGGCTGGCCTGGGCTGGGTTGTCCCCAGGGGACTGCCGCTGGGTAGAACACGAGGCTGTTGGAGTATCAGAAGACGACAGTCATGGCTAAAGCAGCGATGATCTGTGTGCAGTGTGTGGCATCAATCTGCAATTCTTTAGCTTTCAGTCAAGGTAGCGGCAAACAAGGAATTAAACCACATCTCAATGAACTATTGCCGGGTAGCAGAAAGCTCCACTTTTAACCGTGGCAGAGATCCTAATCTCTTCGGATAAAAACCCAAAGCTCTGAGCAAATGCAGAGCGCGGGGCAGAGGTAATGCATTACCTCCCTGGGGAGAAACGGGCTGAAACTCAGGCGAGGCATCGAGCTCCTCGTAAGTTATGAGGCCGTACGTCCGGGGATGGCAATAAGTTGTATTATGGCCCCGCTTGCTCTGCCTTCTTTTTACACAACACCATTTTTCATTTTAATGGTGTTTTTTCAGCCAGCTTTGTTAGGGCTGCTGCTAATTGGACTGGATTGATGTGTCCTACCAGGGCACAGGACAAGGCCAGCGCTGGTTAAATGGGAAGGGTGAGTTTTGCTGCCCAGTGGTTTGAATGGGGAGCAGGAGGAGGGGGCACTGCCGGGGTGAGAGAGGAACTTGGGAACAAATTTAACCCTCTGGCTGCCATGGAAGCTCAGAGGTACCCTCCCTGTGGCAGTAATGGGGCAGAGAGTGGCTCCACATGAGTCGAATGAGGGAGACAAAACCTCTTTTTGCGAGTGACCTTTCTGACCTGGAAAGATGCTGGGCCACCTCTTCTGCTGGGAAATTGAGTTTAAAAGTTCTTCGGTGCTTGAAGTGTCAGCTTCAGACCTTCATGAAGTGGTTTTCATGGGTTATCACAAGGAATCAGAACTTGTTGCTGGGACAATCTCACCAGAGCTTTGGAGGGAGCAAAGTTTGCACCCTCAAAACCTGGAGCTACATTTTACTGAGAAGCTGTAACACTTGCTGAGCGGGGAGCTGGCCATGTCCTTCATCATACTGCCCCTGTAAATAGGTAAGCAATAATGCAAGGACCAGGACAGCTGAAATGCATGTGAGATTTGGCTGCAAAGCAATGCTTCTGGCTGGTGGGACACACTTTTACCTGCTGCAGGGCTGCCCAGGTCCCTCAGCACGGGGGTCCTGGGAGCTCAGAGAGCTCCTGGGTTTCTGCTTGTGTTCCCAGGGCCTCTGGGAGTCTGTCACAAAAAATTCTCCCCCCATCCCTGACCCACAGCACCCATCACCCCTGGTGCCCACTGCCCTAAGGCCCTCCCCAGAGCCCCAGATGCTACAGTCCTGCCAACCTGACTGTCCCAAGGTGACCAGAGCTTCTAGCTCCCAGCCCTCTCATTAAGATGGACAAACCCCACCAGTTAGATGGAGAAATAAAAGTCTAACGGAGCGTCCACTTGGGATATCTCCAAAAAACACAGCTCTGAAATGTGTGGCTCTTTAGGCAGACCTGCCATCGTCCCACTACCCCTTCAGCTGATGTGGCAACATCTGTCCCCATCTCTCTGTGGGATCAGACTTCTTTTGCCCGGAGGACAGAAAAGCATGGTGCAGAGGAGCTTAGGATCCCTCTCCTCACCCCTTCAGATGAACCGTGTGGTAAAACCAGGCCATCCATTTGCAAAGGTCTTTCCCCATCAGCCACTGTTGTAGTAACACCAGAAGTGTCGGGAAGATCCCCCGGAGAGGAAGCCTGCCCACGCCATACACCGAAAGAGTTCACGTTTGTGGCCAAGAAACACAGCAAGGAACTTACTGGTTGGCAAAAGGACTAATATGTAGCACTACCTCTATTTTAAAGGGCAATTAGCACTGTGGAAGGATTCTCTCTGCCTCTTCAATATGCCACGTTTGTTAGTTAAAACTTCAATTTATGGTTAACGCTGTATCATAACATATGTCACAGCTCTGCAATTGAGCTGCTCTGTGGCATCAAGCGAATGGTGCCAGAGCAGAAGTCCCGAGAGGTACGAATGCGGGGGGAAAAGTTGCTGTGAAATAAAATGGTACCCAGTGAAATGTAGTGGGGAGGTTTTTGGTGAAAGACTAAAACTCCGGAAGATGTAACTATTTGTGGTTATTCTCTTCCTGCTTTCTTGAGAGGTGGGACTTCTTGCTTTGGGTATTATTTTTTTTTCCTTGCAGAGAAGCAAAGTGCAAATCTCTTTAGGTCAGCGTCAAGCTCAGGGACAGAGAGTGGCAATGTCAG
>NW_009648925.1:4024153-4036740 GCF_000708025.1 Charadrius vociferus | reverse complement strand
CAGGGAAGACCCAGGGTTTCCATCAGGCAGGAGGAATGGCCTGGACGTGTGTGGGGACACGAACACACTGGCCCGGCCCGCTGCCTGGACTGACCCCTGGGCTGGACCCGTGCAGTGGCAATCTCTTATTGTCACTCAGCTAAAGCGGGGATGACAAGCACGTTGACGCTGTGACCACCCTGGTGATGGCTGCAGGCCACAGTCTCAACTGTTGCCATGCCCACTGCTGACAGCGAGTGGGAAATACTCTTTCTTAGGGGGGAAAGAAAGTTTTCTCTTAGTGGTTGTGGAGGGCTATGTGCTGGGTTCCTGCTCTTCATCAAGCCAGGCTGTCACAGGAGAGGTCAGAAATCATTTATTTTTAACGCTATGAATATGTAGAAACTTGTCTGAGCTTCTCCACGCAGTGGCCATGAATTTAGAAACAGTGTCAGAAATCACAGCATTCGGTATCCTGCGAAACGGGTCAGAGCCATAAATTTCTGTTATTGGTGTGCGAGCCATTTGCTATACGTGACTTTCTGAATTTGTGGTCATTTCTCTCTCTACCCCTGGGTGCTGAGTGTATGACTGAGATTTTATATTGCGCCTCTGAGACACAAAGCCCTTCTGGTGCTTTTGCCTGGCATCCTAAACAGGCTCGCTCGCTCTCTTCCCTGTCCCCTTCGCTAATGGCTTCTGGCCGCAGCCTGGCCCTTAAATCACAGGCTGAACCTGGACAGGCATAAACTGCGACTTTCCCTGACAGAGGGTGTTTGTTCAGAGGGGCGAGTGAGCGATGGTGGCTCTGAACACACGTGCTTCAGCCTTGTGAGAATGGCTGCTCCCGTGCTAAGCCCCAGACGGCTCCTCCGACACGGCACCAGAGCCTCTGCCCATGAAGGAAAGTCCTGCAAAAACCTCTGAAACGTGAGTGAGCATTTTCAAGGACAGCCCTGAATGCAAAGAGAGGAAATGTTCAGTGTAGGTATCGTGGGGGCTATGTTAAAGTGATCTCTGCCTTGGGAGGAAAGATTAAGCTAAGTTCACATTTTGGGGACTGGAAGGCGGTGTTGCTATCCTCCTCCGCTTCACTGCCTGTACTCGTTCTAGATATAAAAGCTTTTTTTACGGCAAGACTATTTTCGCTCAGTGAATTAAAATGAAGAATTTGCAACCCTTCCTTCCCCAGCGCACGTGTTCCCAGCAGCAGTGATCCCTGACTGGTCCCAGCCCCTCCGGTCAGCCTGGGACAGGAGGCAAAGCCCAGCAGCGGGACGGTGAGGTGTCCCCACGCATCGAAATGGGGCTGCCACATTCTACAGATCTGCTCCCTCGCAGCCTGGTGAATCGCTGAAGACAGCAGATGTGATTGAGATGATTCCTAACTAATTTTTAATCTTTTTGGCACAGCAGTGCCAATGCACAAACGTGACCTCTATCAGCGGGACTTTTTGTTAAATTCTGGTGTTGTCACAGTGGTGCGACCCCGTTGGGGCGGTTTGGTGTATTAAAACAGGAAAAGTGGATTTCCTCAGATGCTGCTGAGAATCGCACCTCGCCTGCGGGTCGCTGCTGAAAGCACAGGTGTCGTCAGGGCCCCGGCCCAATTGTGGGGGCAGAGCAGGACATTTGGAACTGCACGCTCTGGGTCAAAGGCAGCTAATACAGCCCCAGCTATGAACTCACAGCCGCTTTCACAGCCAAGGACTCCAGCAGCCCACACGCACCACTTTGTTCTGTCCCTCCTTCCCAGCACCACCCAGGAGCTGAAGTAACAGCACCCAAAAAGGCCCATCGCGATAAGGTTTCTGTGCTTGTTAAATGTGAACCTTCGAGCCTTTTCAGTTTAACCCTTTCCCAAGTCTATTAGGTTGTGGTTGGTTGGTTTTGGGGGGGAGTGGTGGGGTTTTAAATGGCAAGGTTTTCTGGATTTCTGACCTGTTGGTGTGTATGTAGAGCACTTCCCATCATCCATCAGGGCCCTGCCATTCTGTATAAAAGCAGAGAGAAAGCACCTTTGCCATTGTGGATTTTCAACTACAAATTGCTGGAAGGTGCTATTTGTGAAACCAGCACGAGCTTCGTGTATTTAGCAAGAAATAGGCGTCAGGCGAAGGAAAGAGCAGGAAACGGCTGGTGGTGCAGGGCTATGAATGTGGAAACAGGTTAATGATAGGAACTGTTTTGTAGGTGCTAGTAGACATGAGCAACGGTAAGTTTTGAAAGCAATGGCTTCACAGGAGTTATCCCAGAAGAACCCCTCTGAAGCTACAGCTATGGCAAATGCTGTTCACTGTTGCCACTGCAGACAGAAATTGGAGGAGGCGAGAGCATCCCAGAAGATCTCAGCAGCTTTCTTTCCATTTTTTCAAGCCTCCATGCACAGCTTCAGTGTTAACTCACCTTCTCCCCTATATTTCCAAGTTCCACAACCTTTTAATGAAAGGACAACCCAGCCTTCAAAAACAAATCCAAGGGCTGCTATGCTTTGAAGAAAGGATGGTCTTGTAAAGCAAACACTTACAACCAAAAGGAAAAAAGTCATTAAATTTTGATTGTTATGGTAAAGAGTAGGACAGAGGCTAGGAAGTCTTAACTGCTTTGTTTTGTTCCTTAGAGAGGGGAACTGTGCTCATCTGGCTTTAAATCATAACAGCACCTTCCCGATGGCCTTTTGTCTCCCAGCTTCGAGTGTTTCTGAACCAGCTGAAGGCCAATTTCTTGCTAAGGGCTTTTGTCTCACTCCCTCCTACAGCTTTGTGATGGAACTTACGCTATTTTGTGGAAGGAAGTAGATGCAGCAGCGAGTGCAGTACCTCTTGGCTGAGGTTAGGTTTATTTGAACTTCCTATTTCCAAAGTGGTCAACTGATCACTTATTCACAATTATACTTTAAACGTGGTCAAGGGCTGCAGTCCACAGTAAGTCAGTCTACTTTCTCCCACTCTTAGCCCCCTCTGCTGTGTAACCACCTCCTGAGTCTGTTGTCAAGCCATGCCTGTTTCCCTAGTGATGCTACGCTGCATCTTCCCAGCCCCGGGAAGGGCAACATTGAAGGACAGCACAAAAGTGCTTTTTTCAGCCCTCCAGCCACTGACCAGCTCTGGCAGCGAAGAGTTGTGAGCAAGTGTAGGGTTCAGTGTCTCTGGTACCCCTCTTAAGGACTTCAGTTGCCCACCCTGAGCCCCAAAGCAATAACATTTCTGCTGGGATGGGCCTTCCTCTCGGGAAGGTGCAAACTGCAATCCCCGTGCCTGTGGGGATGAATCGAGTCTGTTACTTGAACGCAGGCGTAGATCAAATGCATCTGTCTTTAAGTTTGCTTTCCAGTTCTGACCCCCGCTGTGAGGCATTAAGCCCTGCAGTATCTCGTCAATACGGCTAAACCACATTCATTTCTAGTGACTGCCGCTTGCAGGATTCACCGGTGTGGTGAGACCTGAGCTGGTTTGCCCGGCTCCTGGGGCAGTGAGGGTGCTCAGACTGAAGCTCTCAGTCAGTGGCTGGCCCATTTTAAAAGGGGAAAAAAAAAAAAAAAGGGGGGGGGGCAAATCAAGAAACCCCTGGAAGAACGTGACACACCCCCTTCCGGCAGTTTAGGTCTGACAAACTTAATCCAGAAGGAACTACAGCCTGCGCTGTTACTCCCTGAAATGCAGAGCCTGCTTGTTGCTGCACAGCTGTCCCCAGCCGATGCTCAGCGCTGTAGAACATTTTAAAGATGCCGTTCACACAACAAGGTGGGATTATAACTGTGTACGCTCTGTTTTGTTCATAATGCCGAGGAGCTCTCTGACTAAACACACCTTTCTCTTCCCAGCCATCGTTAACCAGTTACTCTTCTTTCAGCTCAACTTCAATCTGCCACTTAACCATTAACTGTGCCTGTCTGTACCTAAAAATTATTTGAAATGAAACACTCAATTATTACTGAGCATAAACACCCAGAACAAGGCTGTGATTTGATTTATTTCAGAAATTATAAAGTACTCAGGCACTAAACTCTTGTTCTCTCCAACAGCAGCCGAGCCACTAAACTGACGACACGTGGATTAACCAAACAGTCCAGCAAATCATTGGTAGAAAGGGCTGTTTGTGAGGGATTTGGACCGCCGTCTGAATCCATTTGATGTGCAGGCATTTCACAGTCATTACTCATTACCAATTGCTTCCTGGTGCAGTGTAATTTTCCAAAATGTCCTCCTTCATTTTCATGGAGAAGATCTCCACCGTCACTTTTGACTGCAACCGCACCCATCAAGCTTGTTTCTTGAGACTGTGGTAAAACTTGAATAAGATGAGGCCCAAAAGGTATGTCCTGCAACTCTTCTGCTTTAAGTGTTGAAAAGCCAAATTCATGGCTTGGTAATCCGCAGCCCTCTGGTTCACAGCCAACTTCCCTTTTCTTCCTCTTGCACGAGACACCTCTCCTTTGCTCTGTGCCAGTGCTGCTGGGATGTACCAGCTCTGACACTCGTGCCAGCTCCGACACACGTGCCTTCTGACACTTGAAATATGCCGACACTGCTTTATTCAGGTACTGAAGATTGATTTCATGGGATGTTGCCTCAACCTAAGAAAACACCCGGGATACGCTCAGTTAAAAGGAGAAATGTTTCAATTTAGTGTTGCATGATCATCTTCCATGAATTACTTTTGCTACATGAAGGGAAGGAATTTAAAATTCTTTTTCTCAGGCAGCAGGAAGACTCAGGGGGAGCTAAGCAAAATGTCAGTAATTCTGTTATCGTTGCTGTAATGGGAGCAAGAGAGGGCTTACCTCTGTGGGATTGAGCCAGAGATCTCCATCGCTGGGATTTTCTGCTGATTTTATAGCACACACCAGCATTCGAGTTATTGCTTCTTCTACACGGGCTTCATGATCTGCATCCTGCCGCAAGGGAACAGAAAGTGTTTGGAGAGAGGTTAGCACTTGGGTGTCTGCGGAAACGTGGAAGTTCTGGGGAAGAACTGGATGGATGGCCTTAGTTTGAAAGCCACGCTCATGTATGTGAAGTCAGTGAAAGGCTTCAGACTTTTGATGCTCCCCCACATGCGTACAGCCCCCACGTGAGTAACAGCACAGGCTTTGGTGGGACTGCTCGTCGCAAAAAGTAGATTCTCGTGTGTGTATATAATCTTTTTCCTTACTAGTGTTCCATTAATTGAATCTGGTGCTTGAAATTACAATGCAATGGTAGCATTTAATTAATGTATGCATTTATATAGCTCTTCAGGACTAGAAGGACCATGAAAGTACATAGCAAATTTTATATATCTACGTATTGTCTAATTTAAGTACTTAAAACACACAGGATGTTACAGCAAGGCAGCAACTATCTGGGGGCTACAGAGGCCCAAAAAAGAGTCTTAAGGAAATTCAGGAAATATTTTATGATGTAATAGCAGCTGACATACTGCTGCAGTTTTAAACATCGGCAGAAGGAGAAACATGTTTCCTCTGAAAGCTGTCCTGCAAAACTAAATACTAAGTTAGTAACTGGTTCTTTGTTCTGGGCCTTCACTTTCTGCATCATCCCCTTGTGCAGCTGGGTACTAGCTCATTTAGGGTAACAGAACAAAATTTTATGGCATCTTTTTAAGCCTTCTTTCCTACTTAAATGAATTTATTTTATGTGGAAGGAGACAATAAGACTCCAAAGAAGATGGGTGGCATAGTTATTTCAATGACAAGTGCCTGGGAGTGGATACATGAATTTGCTTTTGTTGAGATGCTTAGGCATACAAGTTTTGGAAGAAAGACATAACCTTGTCAACCCACTGCCCTGAACCACCTAATTGTGGCTATGGGGAACATGTCAAGCAAACCATGCATCTTGCTACTATGAGTGGTGAAGGAAGTAATTCATCCCGAAACCCTGAGCAGAGTTTGGGATAGAAGCAGGGGGAAGTGCACTTAGCATATTGTGCTCTTGGATGCTTGGTGTATCAATGGCCTCGTATAACAAGCCCCCAAAACACAGAGTTTGGTATCTACACGTGGAAATTATTGAAGGTGTTGCACTCTGGTATTCATCCTGGTCTGCTGAATAACAGGGTTATACTGATTGCACGAGAGTATATTAGGAAGCGAGGAATACTTTGAGTAGCTCACAACCAGCTGAAAACAAATTAAACTCCTAGTCTAAAGTCTTGCCAATATAATTAATAGTTTCACTAGGACTATAAATGTTGGCGTGGTTCACATCTGTCAATATGAAAGCAGCTGGTAACAGCTGCAAGCAAGAACTGCTTGACTTGGTAATGGCAATATTCTCAGTGTTGTCTTTTAGCATCCACATCAGAATTTATTTTTATGGATGGATTGCCCCACTCCTAACAGTGCTCCCATCATCAGCTGTAGGGATAATTTCTGTAAGGAACTTTCACGGGGGTTGCTATAGCTACACTTGTTTATGGCAACTTTTGATATTTGGGGAGGAGGAGTGTGTGTGTCATTCATTAGCAAGATCTGGCAAACAGTTCTCGGCTAATGATGCCATATACAACTACCGCTCTGTCACCAAACAGGATCTTTGTGACTTCTGCAAGACTTTTATGACCAGAAAGGTCATGGAGTTTAGCTCCACTACTTTTTTTTTCTTGCAGCACATAAGAAGAGCTAGAAATTCCATTAGCTAATGCACGACCCAGGCACCTGGGAGTTACCAGCCTGGCCCAACTGATCCAGTCCTGACCTGCTCCTCCAGAGGGGGACAATTTGTGAGGCACAACCCAGGGTACAAGTGTGTGCGTTGACATCAGGGTCTTTCCAAGCATGGGGCACCCAGCCAGTTCCTCTGAATTACCTCAAAGGCTGCTCAAATTTAAGGCAGGTTTAAATGGTTGCTCTACAACATTTCTGGTGCTTTCTCTGGCACTTGACACCACCTGACTGTACTTAGGGCTATATAAGAACTCAGTATGGGCTGTTGGCCTGCTGTCCTTTCTAAATACATAGTCTCATCTGGAAGATTTCTCCATGAGGAAAACACCCAGGTGAGTTCCTCTACTCTGCAAATGCTTGGTTTGATGTTGGTATAAGAAATGGATCGTGTAGTCTTTCAACAGCAGTTGAACGCATGTGTTCACTCCCCTGCAGATTTCCAGTCTAATAAAGGTTTAAAAAAAAAAAAAAAAAGGCACTAAGTATTTTAGTGAGGCAGCTTTCACAGGCCATTTCAAAGGGTCTTTTTTATACTAAGCTAGGATTAATGATAAAGTAATTTGAATCAGAAAACCTTCTGGAGCATTGAGATGATATCCCTGGAACCATCCCATACACACTGGTTAACATGAGCAAGAAAAATCAAAGCCTGGGGAAAAGAAAATTAATTACGTACTTGAGAAAATCCAACTCCAGGCAAATCAAAACTACCACAGTGAAATGAAAAATCAAAAATCCTCTGCCACCCCCTTCCTATCACATTAATCTGATTTAAATTCTAATTTAGCTTTGCACGTAAGCATGTGTTTGAGGTGAAGCTGCTGTTTTGTCGTCCCCTGTTCACCACAAAGCTAGCTGTAGTCCATAAGAAATTGGACATGAAAAGTTTAGCTTGTGTTTAATTGTTTACCTGATTGAGGTAAACTTGCATGTGATTTCTGCTGAACTGGGGCTTCAGATCTGGAACCTTGGCAGTTTCTTCAGGAAAAACTGTATCTATAAGGGCTCTTTCCTCACCAGCCTCTGAATACAGCACACCCAAGCTGAACCGGGCAGGCAAGGGGCAAAATGCTTCAGCCTTGATTCTTACGAAAGTTCCTGCTCAATGCAGCTAAGCAGGAAATGCAGCTTGAGTTCTGAGTGGTACAATTTCTCTCCTCGGGTCATATTCTTTTCACTGTTTTCATGCTAGAGATGCTTCTTTTCTCCCCCCACTTTCTCTAGCAAAAACCTGGAATTGGATACTGTGCTACTGGCAAAGCATACTTGCAGTGGCGGTGGCTGACAAGTGATGCTACTAGAACATGCAAGTCTGCAAAGGTTTCTGGGATCCTCAGGATAAAAGATGCTATATAAATGTAAGCACCATTGACGCTGCTCAAAAGTGTCCCATGAGGTCATCAAATCTGGGACAGGATTACTTGTGCCAGTTTTCCTACTCTTTACAATATATGCAAACATGGAAGTGCTACATCATCATGACATAAAAAGGAAAATACCAGTTCAATCCAAGAGTTTATGCTGACAGTGATGGGGTCGATGGATTCCACATAGTGCCACCATTGCCTTGGAACGAGCAGGACCTGGAATCAGAGACATCGCATTAGGGTACTAGCAGAGGCCTGAAGAAAGATAAGGTGTTTTCACAGAATGGTTTAGGTTGGAAGGCACCTTGAAGATCGAGTTCCAACCCCCCTGCCATAGACAGGGACACTTCCCACTAGACCAGGTTGCCCAAGACCATGTCCAGCCTGGCCTTGAACAATTAATTAAGGTGATGTGGGATGCAGAGGCAGAATGAGGCAAGGAATAGGGTGGTTGGTGATCTTTATTTCTTTCTTCTAAAGAGCCTTTTCTCAAGACTTAAATGCCCACTCTCTCCTCCCATTGTATCAATATTATCATATGAGAAGTAGACATGATCTGGAACTACCTCTCATCCAAAATCCTTCTCACGTGAAGCAGGATTGTAACCATACAGCTGTTCTAGGTAAGCAAGGTCTGGCTGCACAAAGGGAGCGCAGCTGGTGGAGCAGTAGAGCAGGGCTTTAGAGAAAGTCTCAGCCAAGCAAGAATGCTTTTGTAGACTCTCCAACTGAGCAGACTTCTCAGTTCCTTTACAGGAACTGCCAGCTGGCTTCCCCAAAAAGCAGGTATTTTAATGCTCATCGAGGTGATTAACAATATGTAGCTTTAATTCTGGTAAATACTCACCAGTATTAAACTTGTCACTTTTAGTTGACAGGCTTTTAAAAGAAGGTATCCCAGAAATCATGACAATCTAGTTTAGATCAGAGCTTTGCAACTATATCAGGATGATAGCTGTGACATAAAATTGATTCTAACCCACAGCTTTTATGGTACAAAGACATTAATGTTGTTTTGATGATATAGTACGAGCTTTACAGATTACTGAACATTAGATTAACATAGAGCTATCAAGAAAAGCATAAAAGATGGGTTTTGACAGGGAATAAAAATGGTCAGAGATGGATAAAAATATACACTTCAGAACGGAGAAAATGAAGCAATGATCTGTATCTGAATTGCAGACAATTCTTTTTCTTGGTAGACACAAATTACTTAAAAGAATGTTCTGCTACCTAGATAGCCCTGTGCTTCATTATATCAAAACACGGATAATGAGAAAATCTCTGCGTAGGAAACAATGACTGAGGCCCTGGTCCTGCAAACGCTTACTTACGCGACAGTCAGAGCAGAGGCATTTTTGGGCCACAGGACAAAATGTTCTCCACAGATTCCAGTTTAAGTGAAATAAAAAAAGCATTGGCTCTCTAAGGGTCAAAAACATTTGGAAATTATACTTTAATCCAGTACAGCATACAAAACAGAAGGAAGTCAGTCTATGGAGGGCCATTATTTAAAAAATATCACCAATTAGTTGTTCCTGACATCTAAAATTGTACGAAACCCTACACAAACTGAAGCTGAAACATGTTTTCTACACAGAACAAATTTCAGTGGTGCTTTTATCATAGAAACCTACACTTTAAATGAAAAGTGCAGTTGTGTTAGCTGCAATGGGTTTATCTGTTAGCAAGTGTTTGTCCACGTTTCATTGATGGCAGAATCATACAAAAACCCACTCATCTGTTCTATAGGGAATCTTACGTTGCACTCTGTTAAAGAATCTGGGTGCCATCCAATTGACAGGGTATAATGACTAAACATGGAAAATTTTGGTGTACAGCAGAAGGTGGCATAGCTTCTGGAGTAAGCAGCTGCTTTCAACAATGGGGTCCTTACTGTGAGACTTGGGTAGCAAGAATGAGCTTGCAACATGCTGGAGAAGTGGATGAAGACGCTAGGGAATTGGGGCATGCTGCAGAGGGAGTACGTAGCAAGGGAGCGAAAGCACGAGGCAAATTAAGGGAAGTGTATAAACGTTTCAGTAAGAGGGGGTGCCTGGAAAAACCAAGATGGAAATTAGGAATGGAAAGCACTGGCTCAACGTGATTCATGTGCAAAGCAAAGACAGAATTGCTTTGGAAAGAGGAGATATAGCTAGGAGGAAAATACAAATGCCCCCAACTAGTCCAGTCTTTTCAAACCAAAGAGGAGGAACTTGGTCTTTGGAGAGACTAATCGGGTTGTACTTGCCAGCAGGTTAAGGGTAATAACTGCGAAGTTGTGTATTTCTGCAGCTGGCACTGTTTGCTGATGCAACTTATAGAGGAGTGACAGAGCTGTGACTTGGAGGCAAAACAGGTACCATAAAGATACTTGCTTTCCCTCTTTATTTTTGGGCAAGCTTACACTAGTTAAAATAAGGATTTACGTCAGCGAGAACATTGAAATTATCAAAAAGCAAAAGGACTAAAACTTTAATGAAGATGAAGAAATGGGGAAAAAGTAATTAAAACCAAAAAATAGAGCTGGCCAGGGAGCAGCAGACCTAACAGAAGACAAAAAAAAAAATAACCCAGCAAAGAGAGTAGAGTAGGATTCAAACCTTTCTTCTAGGTTTGCAAACTAGAAGCAAAAAAAACCCACCGCCACCACCCCCAAGTATCAATTCCACAATATTTTTGAATATGGGACACAGATTCAGCTCCATTTGACATTACATTTCAATAGGAAATGTGAAAGTAAACGACAGTGAAATAAAACACACACAAATGCAGCAAACATTTTACAGGCAAAACATGAAGTGCAAAAGACAAAACTCTTCCAAGCTAAGAGATAATTTTGTGTTAGCCTGCTTTCCGCAGAATATATGGAACTTTGTGGGCTGGGAAGATACTGATCTAAACAGCAACCAATCAGATAATTTTAATATTCAGGGTAGTGATAGGCAAATATAGCAGATAAAGTCCAAGTAGGACAGAAATCCCAGAAAAAGATAAAATGAAATTCTGGTCTGTAACGGGAGGAAAGAAACCAAGAGAGCAGTTGGGAGAGCAAGCGGAGCAATGCTGAAGACTTGTACAGCACAGAGAACAGAACAGGTTTAAATTCTCAGTGGACGTGATTAACTTGATACAGTGCAAAGGTAGGGCAAAGGTGGAATTGCTTCAAAAAGAGAGCATACCCTGAAGTGAAATATTATACCAAGAAAATCCTGCTTATTAGAAAAAGATATTTGGGTAAATGCACAAGAAAAGGAAGCACCAAAGAACGCCAGTGTGATGGGAAGGTAAACATGGGGGGCTGTGGGGGTACCCAAGCAAATCCCAGAGTTGCTTGCCACCCTGGCAATGAAAAATAACATAAAATAAAATGCATAGTCAACTCTGTGGGGGCACCGTGTGAGGACTCTGTGAGAGCGCTGCCCGCCCAGCCTGTGCTCCGTCCCAGCACGGCGGTGCCTGGCTGCCCTGGTGCGAGGGAGGTGCTCCTGACCCTGCCTCCCTCCTGAGCTGGTGTCTTCCCATCTGCAGGAACAGAGCTCCCAAGGAAACGGACTGCAGGAACACAGACACTGCCCCGGGGAGAAGCACTCTGAACGGGAAGGGAATGGGGCTGTTACCATGCCGCATCCGTAGGGACCCAGGCGAGGGACTGAGGGAAGCTCAGGGAAGAGGTGGAAAAGTCAAGCTAGGAACTGGCATCTTTCACCTTTGGTTTGCTTGACTTTTTGGGCACTCACGGGGTTCTCCATGTGTGTGACAGGCCGAGTGGTGTTTTCATCACTGATTCTAGTGTAAATTCAGCTCCTGGACTTTTCTGCCTCTTCTGTGATGGAGACGATAGTTCTGGTGACTAGAGGTTGAGCTGGGCTGTCTGCCTTCTCTATGGGGTGACTTGGGGCCAGCTCTGTAGTCTCCCACAGGAAAATTCTTTCTCCCTTCTCCAAAACAGAATTATCAATCATCTGCTACGTATAATGCTGCAGATAACTGAATTCTCCTTTACTAAAATCACTTAAACTCTTCTCCAACAAAAGCAGATTTTTCATTGCAACACTTTTTAAAAAGTTTATTATATACTTCGAACTGGAACATTTCACAGAATCACAGAATTTTTAGAGTTGGAAGGGACCTCTAGAGATCATCTAGTCCAACTCCCCTGCTAAAGCAGGACTGCCCAGAGCACATTACTCAGGACTGCATCCAGGCGGGGTTTGAAAATCTCCAGAGAAGGGGACTCCACAACCTCCCTGGGCAGCCTGTGCCAGTGCTCTGTCACCCAAACTGTAAAGAAGTTTTTCCGTGTGTTGGAATGGAACTTCCTATGTTCCAACTTGCGCCCATTACCCCTCGTCCTGTCACTGGGAACCACCGAGAAGAGTCTGGCTCCATCCTCCTTCAACCCACCCTTTAGATATTAGATATTTATAAGCAATAATTTCATTGCCTTTTAAAAAGTATGAACTGCTGCATTTACTGACTTACTACAACACTTCTTTTTGGTATTAATTATATTTATTCCTGGTTATTGAGACTGTCTGTTCTGCTATTCCCCACTTTAAGCCCAA
>NW_009648925.1:3994707-4024138 GCF_000708025.1 Charadrius vociferus | reverse complement strand
AGGGAAATCCTTCACTGACTTCATGAAGATTTCTGCTTGCTAGAAGTCAGAGGTCTGCCTGCACTCTTGTGAGCTCTGGCTGCCCAGCAGGATCCTGTGGTGTGTTAGATACTGCAGCAGGAGAACAGAAAGAGAAAACCTTATAGCTATACGCAGGACCTTAGTGATAACTGTACTTGTGGACACAGACTGAGTTTGAGATGTGTTTCTTTTGCCTTTCAGAAGGCAGACAAGAAAAGCCGGGGAGGAGAGCTTCTGAGCAGATGACGACGGTGAGAGACAGTAAGCAATAAATGTTGATTGTTTTTAAATCCCTCTTTCCATACTGTGACAATGTTTCTCAAGGCTGGAAGGGAACATCCTTCTCTGAGATTCACTTAGGCCTTTCCTCGCATCTCTGGTGTCTAGAGCTGCACTGCAGCTCCCCTGGCTCCAGGCTGCACCTGGGACACAGGGCCAGAAAGCAGGAGCAGCTGTGTGCCGCCTGTATCAGCATGGGTCCTGGTGTCCACCACCCTGCTGTCCGGGGCAGCGTGGGGAGAATGGCATTGCTTGTGGGAGCCCAGCATAGGAAGTGCTTGCTCTCCATCAGGAGGGCAGATCTATGGAGCCTCATGTGTCTACCTACAGACAAGCTGAGATGCGTTTTCTAGTCTTTTTGCCATTGCCTAGTTAATATGGATACAGATTAAGAGCAAGATGGATTAAGAACAGTTGCATTAGCGAACAGGAAGGAAGGAAGAAGCTGGTGAGAAGTGGGGCAGAGGAAAGAATGATCAATGATTTTGTATTTGTATAGCAGCTCAGTTTTTTGTAGCCTTTTCAGGCGGGATTCATCTCTCCTATTTTTAATCATCAAAAAAGTTAAGCATCTATATGTGTAGGCTCCTTTTATAGCCTATGCTGAAGGACAAGATGGGATGAATGTTCCTGCAGGTCTGTAATTGTGTAAGACAGGGAGGATGTATTGTCCTGTAGAGGTGCCAGGTTCTTCTTCCCACTGATGGCAGCCAGGACATCTGTCCTGGACAGGGTTTAAGTTGAGGGTAGCAGATCTTACCCTAACTCTCGTAAACACTTGTCCCAGAGTGTGAGGTGGAAGATATTAGAACAGACATGCTTCGCCCCATTTGCCATCTTTTAAGCAGTAAAACAATCAAGGTGTTACTAGAAATACTGCAGAATTTATGAACAAATAAAACAAAATACTAATGCTTTGGGTGAAAATTCACTAGTTCAGTGAGCACAAATCCACCAGCAGACAACATCCTGCTCCATACTTACTGGTCAGCCTTGCAACCATCACATAGGTGACCCGGTCCAAATATTTATAAGGAGCCCCTACATTTGTGTGATACAACTTGAGCTGGTAACTTTATGGATACAGTAAAGTACATCTGCAAACTCTAAAACTACTCAGCTGCCTATTTAAATAAGTTAGATACCTAAATTTTATCATAATTTGTATCGAGAAAAGATTACTAATCTATAACCAAAAGTTGTATTAAGACATCTCTGGAAATTCAGCCCACGGCCACCAGTCAAATACAGGATGAAACCTTATAAAACCTAAAGTCTCAGCCAACTACCTGAATTCATAACAGAGATTCACCTCTGAACAATACAGTGAAAGGGCACAAAGGATGTGATCGAAGTACGCATTGTGTGTTGGTACAATGTTATAGGAAGGAATTCTGCTTTAAAGCCTTAAATGGGTGTAGAAAAATGACCTGTAGCAAACAACGACCAGAAGGTGGCATTAGACATTAGTTTTTGATATTCAAAGCTGCACTCACCCTACATGCAGTTGCTCTCATGAATACCTAAGAACACCTTTGTCTTTATTTTTCAAGCCTTTATTGTTACAATATCTAATCCAAAATGTTCTGCATACCCTCTGGGAAGGAGTGGAGATGCTATGTATTATCACAAGAAAAAGCTGGCTGCAAATTCTGCAGTAATTGTATTAATTCTACATGAAAACCACTGCTAAGCACGTATCAAGATTGTTATTATTTAGAGATCCTCTCCCTTGTTAACAAAGGAATTCCTTGAGGTCATTCCTTTCCTCTCCATCAAAGGGCAGCAGTCCCCAGCCACCTGCCCCATAAGCTTCTGGATGAGATGCTGGAAAGCACCACCCAAAAGGCACTGATAAAATGGAGGAAGGCAATACCTCACTGCTCCATCATTGCCTCTACATTACTTTCTCCGCAGAAATCCAAACAGTATCTCCTTCATGGCAATGCAGACAACTTCTGTTAGAGCTGGCTCAAGATCTTTATTTCTAGCAAGATTAATTTGTAATTGCTCTAAGCCTAATTAAAATTAAGATCATATTAAAGTTTCACTACCATACTTGATCATTCCAAAGGAGATTATAAATTGAAATACTGTTGGGGATCATGGATAATGCAATGCTGAATGAATGTAGCGTTCTTATCAATAGTAAAAATTTGTTCTTTGCGCTTTAAATTATTGAACGCTGCACCTTACAAAGTGCGGAATGTGAAACTAATAATTTGTTTTAGGAGTATGGCTAGAAGCTACTGTAGTGCAAACAGTGAAGGTTGATCACAGATTCCCCATTTGCTATTGTACCAGCAGAAGAGTGTACTCTTCCCAGTTGATAGACATCATCCTCTTGTTGGAAACTACTATTATGCTCCAGTCTGCCATCTCACCAGTTCACATGAGTGCTCCTTACTCTGCCCCCTCAAAATTACCTGGATTGGAAAAAACCTGTTTTTTAAATTCTTGAAAGCAGCTGGGTTTGCCAGCTAGGGGCAAGGGAACACTGGCACAAGTCGCTGAGCTAGCAGGTCAAAAGAGGTGGCAACTCCTGGCAGGATAGTGATGTAAAGGCTCTAGAAGCAGCAACTCCACTGTCTTGAGCGGTTGGAGCAACAAACGTTGCAAAATTCCTTCGGAAAGGCCTGACAGTTTGAGATGCGCAGGAGTGCTCTACAAGGACATGCACTGCTGAACAAATGAAAAAGGGTAATTCAGACTCCAAACACAGACCGTGTTGATTAAATAAAGAAGGACACTATTTACAGCAGGAGACCTGGAATTAAAGAGTCCTTAGCCCTACTCTCATACTGCTGCTGACTGCCTGTGAGACTATAAGGCAGGCACATATAACTGAACTTTCTCAGTAAAAGAGGGTTAATAATAACCTCACATCCTTGTAAAGCACCGTGAAACGTCTGGATGGTGCGCGCCCTAAATGCTAGTATCATCATTATAATACTCTGCTATTAAAGCAACAAGTTGGGCCAATGTTCCCTGGTGAAGGTTATTCACTATCAAAATATGAATTCCTTTGCTGGCTCTACACGCTCATTAATCAAATACATTTTATGGAACATACTGGTTTCAGAGTAGACAGGCTGGAGTACTGTTCAAGAAAGTTTTAAAGCAGACAAATCGGAGGTGATTGCAAGAACTGTGATGGAATTGGGCAGCCAATTGAACTAACTCTCCAAATGTTTGCGGTTTTTGTACAAAAAAGGCTAGTAAAATAACTGTGAGCAAAGAAAGTTCCCGTGCTGAGAGAAGTATGTCAAGCCTGAATACAGAGTGTAAGGGGAGGGAAGTACCGCAGCCAGTTTAAGATTCCCTAGCCCTTAATTATCCAGTTAAATAATTTACAAGAATCTTTAAACTAATGTAAAGCTCATATGTGAAGGGTACCTGTCCTGGACTGAGTGTAACCACATGGGCTGTTGTGTTCTTAAACTCAGGAAAGCGTTTCAGATCAGGGTTGGCAACATTGACTTTGCTGAATATGCTGGATTCCTCATAAGGGATCCTGGTGGGATAAAGGAAACTGGTGTCACCAGGTGGGAAGAGGTGCCATCTTTTCCTGAAAATAGAGAGAAGATAAAAATGTATTCAGTGCATGTCAGTTACAGCAAAGAACTAAAGGCAGTAGCAAGGTTTTCAATAAAACATAAATCTGCCTCACTGTGTGAATCTCCTACGCAGTGAGAACACAGGCAGTGCTTACAGGCTGTCTCCTAAAAGTGTTTTTAAAATATTCCACTTTTTAATTTTTTTGACTGAAAAGATTTACAGCTTCTCACCAATTATTTTTAAAAGGCAGATAAAATAAAATTAAAAAAAAAAAAGCACTCTCCCATCTGGTTCCTCCTTCCTCCCTTTTACTGAGCAACACACAGCACTTACAGATGCTCAGAGCATTAAAAATTGCTCTGTAAACCAGGGGAAACAGTTTTGTTAGAGACAATGTACCTTCATTGACTGAATGAATAGCTGCTGTACTCATGTTTGTTTTAAAAGAAGGGTATTGTGTGTTTAGAATGGTAGTAGAGGGGTATGGATCTGATCTTCTGTTTCTTATCATCACCTACAGTACTTAATTGGCTGTTAGTCACAAAACCCTCATTCTTAGTAAAACTCACATTGATTCTTCTATGCCACAGATAGGGCAATGGCATAAATAAAAACTAGAGACATCCATAAACATAAGCATCCTGAAACATAAGTATTTTTTGGTGTTATCAGTACCACATGATGAAAATACGGCTCGTATGGGCCCCTGGGTTTAAGAACTCACTGGTATGACTAAATGTCCAGATAGAGCAGGACAAAGTCATTCTGCTCACGAGGGGACCCGTGTTCCAGGTTGCTCTCTATGGGCCCAAAGAAGCGGGTCATCACACCGCAGTACAGCACCAAGCAGAGCTGAGACATGGACCTCATCCTCAGGAGCTAATGTCTCTATTTCACTTACATAGACTAGATCAAAGACAGAAAAAAGAATATGCCAGAACTGGTGGTGCCAGTTTTACGGGTGCTATAAATGAAATATCTTGGCAGGTACATATGTTATTTAGAAATAGGAGTTTTATATGGCAGTACTTTAGGTGATGGAAATAACCAGAAAGGAATGCACAAAGGGAAAATTTATTACATTTAAGATGTGTCAGGCAATCAGTACTACAGTGACCCATGCACTAAGCAATGGAAAAGTAAAGGCAGTACTTTACAGCACAGTTGGACAATTGGCGCAGCTCTCCTCTTTGTTTCAGACTCTAGCGAGATCTTTTCTTTTTGTCCCTTTTCTTTGTACCCACTTCTTGCTTTTTGCCTACTGCTTCTGGTGGTCAGTTCATAGATCTGAAAATGGGAGAAAAGCAGCCAAATGGCACAAAACCGGAAGAGACAGGAATAGCGGGATAGCCATAACTGTAGAGACTGGCACAGATGGGAGTGCCATAGGCCGCTGACATTTCTTGGTAATTACCAAAGCCGCTGCTGGCTGCAAGCACAAGAAATAGTTCTGCTGAAACCCAAGCCCTGTTGCAACTTTATTTTGCCCTCCAAGCTAGACCCTCTTAAGGGGCAGAGAATAACTAGGTTTAGGAAGCTCATGGGTTAATCCTGCAGGCTCATGACAAAGCAGTATCATGAAGCAAAAAATTAAGAAGCCTGAGGGATGCAAGGAGGAAATTCAAGATAGCAACAAAGGGCTAAGGAGTCGTTCCTGGCTTTCCTGCAAAGGCAAATCTATTTAAGTTTAGCATAAGCTTATATTCCGTTACAAAGCCTGTCTTGTTTGTGAGTCTCAAAAGGGAATCTTTCTGCTCTGAAGAAGCACAGGATTCACAAGCTTGTAGAAGTTTGCAATCTATTTATAGGCTTTGTTCTGAAGAGGAAAACAACTTTGTCTTTTCAGGCCACGCAAAGGCTTCTTTCCCTGAGAGAAACAAGGATTTTGCTCTACCAGATGGGCAGGAAGTGTCTTGGGAAGGCAGGCAAAATTGATATGTGATGCTGGAACTCTGGATCGAGTTCGACACCTGAAGGTAAAGACCAGAGGCAGGGCAGGTATCAGGTCTGCCAGTATTTAGGTGGATCCTTAGAAGATATTTAGGCATGTAAGTCTCTCTGTTTTCAATGTTATTTCTGGCTCCCAAATACACTTAAGTGTCTGGACTTCAATGTATAATGCTTACTGATGCGATCTGAAGTCTACAGGACTGGCTGCAGCAAAGCGCAGTGCTGACGGGGGCTTCCAGACTGTCTCTGCTGCATGTTAAGCCAAGGATCTCAAAGCTGTTTATAAACAGGAATGAAAATCTGCCTGAGAGCTAAATAGTTACCCTTCTTACAGGTAAGATGATGACAAATTCATTTGCCTCAGGCCTTAAAACCTGTCAACCTGTGGCACTGCCCAGCATAGGAGCCAGCATGCCTGATTACCAATCCTGCACCTTAATCACAAGATCACCATGATTTTACTGTTGTATAAAACATCAGAGTAATTAATGACATTAAAATCCCACTGGCAAATCACTCCTTCCACTCTATACTATCAAATCTAAAAAATGCATGCAACTCATTTTGTTACTCTAGCATTACTTTAGCAATAACAGATAACAAAAAACCCCCGAGGCCACTATATGAGGAAACAAGAAAAAAACAGAATGGGGAAAAAAAAGACAGCATGCAAACAGGCAGAAAGATACAGCAACAAAGCCACATGCTCCAAAATGAGTCTGGAGCCTCAAGTGTCCCTTTCAACTTTACTCACAGCTGGCTGCTCCCATTCTGATGTTCCCCTTTTAAATTAATTCTAGCAGGCTATTAGAGGCTCTTGCACAGAGAATATTGTAAAAGTCTAAAGTAGTTTATTTCTATTTTGTTTCTGGCTTTTTATTTTTAACTCTTTATCCCTAATTCCAAATTCCTGAATTCATAACTACTAGGAAGCTTAAAATATTTATTATTGGACCACATAACACACAGATCAGAAAAGATCTTCCTCAAACAGAAGAATATAAAATCATGTTACCTCTGTGACCCAGTCAAACTCCAACCTGCCTGAAGTTCTGCCATTTCCTACAGAACAGTTCTGATGCTCTTCAATCATTGAGAGTTCAGAAAACTAAAATAATCGGGACCTAGATCAAGATCCAAGGTCAAGAGTCCAAAACTAACTTTATAGCATAGTTTAACTTTCCCCTGTATTTGTGGGGTGTATATGCACTTGTTACCTTCCTTGTACTTGCAACACTAAGTTGCAGCCGTAGGAGTCCAAATGGCAGGGGGTGTTTGCTCCTTCAGAACCAATCCACAGCGTGCTCTCTTTCCCGCTTCTTCCAGGAAAACCAAAGTCAGACCACCTTATATCCTACAGCAACGAAAAGGTTATTTAAGTAAGCTGTTGAACGGATTTACATCCTGCCCTCAGTTCTCCGAGTCTCTCCTCTCCTCCCTCCACTGCTCAGTCACACTTTACCCACTGCAGCTGTTACTCCTTGGTGGCATTTCTGCAGACATGGCCTGTGCTCCTTCCTCCCAGATTCTCCTCTCTAGTAGTGCTTCTTCTGCTGACTTTCTTCTTTTTCTGTCTGACTACACAGCCTCCCAGATCTGCTTCCAGTTCTCATCCCACTCTTTCATATTGCGCAAGTTACCCCTTTGCTCTACAGAAGGACTGCTTGTGGCCACAGGTGGCTTTTCTTCTTTTCAAACACTGTTTTTTTCCCCTTTCTGCAGTCCTAGCCCTCCACCCAAGCACAGGATTGCTTTTGGGACAACTCTGATATGTGGCATTTAAAAAAAGAATGGGAGGAAGGAAAAATCCCTATTCCCTTTTCCAACCAATCTGATAATGCATGTGGCCTGTTCGCTCTCTCTGCTCCTGTCTCAGGCTTCTCCAGGTATTCTGGAAATACAGACTTTGCCCCTTGGTATGACTTTACCCCTGTGGTATGCCGGGTTTTCTAAGTTCCTTATTATTTAATAGACACATTCTTCTCCTGCCTTTGCAACTGCGGAGACAGTGAACTTAAACCAACTCAATTACACAGTGAGAAAGGGCAGAGCAGACACACATCTGTTACGAACGTGATCCTGGAGCTTTCTAGTCCATTGATCCTCCCACAAGCAATCCCTTGGGGACGACAGCTGGAACAAGGGACAGCGAGGTATTTTTCAGATAGTTCAAGGGTTTTGCGGGACGGCTCTGTACAGCTTGGATAAAGCTTTCGCATCTTTCTATAGCTGACCCTGCCACCTGCAGGGCCTGATCATTTGTTTATTGGAAAGCATTTGAAGTATACTGGCCAGAGACGCTGGTGCCTTTTGGCTGGAGCCCCAGACTGAGCCTTAGGAAACAGGGATTCAGTTCCTGGCTTCCTGATGGTCTTGGGCAAGTCATTTCATCCCTGAGTTTTATTTTTCCCATCTTGAAAAAGAAGATAACAGTATTTGCTCCATTTCACTAAAGCACTTTGGGGTCATTCACATCACCTAACTTTAGGGACATAATTTCAGCTTGGCTCCTGCTCTTGTCAAAGCACTCTCAATCACCTCTTGGAAAAGCCTCTCTCTTTCCACTGTCTATAAAGAGCAAATAGGATTCTAGCCTCCTAATTTAAGTATGTAAGCTAGCTGCTTGCAGACAGGTAGATGACTATCCTTTTTTAAGATCTATGGATGAGGAAAACTACAGCTAGACATTATTATAAGGATGACTTCACCATGACTCTGTATCAGGAAACCCTCAAAATGAGTGATAGCTTTCCCAAAAATTAGGTGTTGCTAAAGATTTTGAATTGCAGCGTTTATTGATTTTAAAGATATCATTTGAAAAAAAATGCAGAAGTTTAATATAAACATTTGTCAAAGGCAGCAAAAAATCAAAACTAAAAAGTTGCTCCTATAGATTTCAGCAGCCATAAAATTTAAAATCCAATATAACTATTTCAGTGATAAAGTTAAACGTAACACCATCTCTACACTTTAATCTCACACCTAAATAGTTTTTGTATTTTGTTACAATTTAAGTGGAAAGAAAGCACACATAATCAATATTAGATTTAAAAGAACTTTTTGAAAATGCTGCAGCTGTAGTAAATAGTTGAAGCGATTATGGGTAAAATAGTTTTTAACCAATGAACTGAAAAGGAACTGGTAGGATTACTGAAATCTTGTCACAGTAGGTTCCTCTTCTACAATAAAAAGCCACAGCAAGACGAAATGCAGTAAAAGGTGTTCCAACCATAACAGATGGCACATTACTTGTGAATTATATTTATTACATTTGCTTCTTATAATGAAGTTAATCTGTACCCACATGTCACTTTAAAAGGTCTCATTTCTATTTAAACTTCATGCATATATCTTGCTTCTGATTTATATCTCAAATTCTGTAATGAAATATCAACTGAACAAAAAATGTAAGATGCTAGATACTGCTCATAGATTAGAATAATGGAATCATTACCTTAGCCCACACAACTGTAAATGATAAACAGTGCAATCTAAATTTCAAACAACTTCTAAATGGCCCTATTAATCACTATAAATAACAGTGCAGTTGGCCTTCTTTTCCCCTTCAAGTCACCTTACGTAAATCTAAATAAAATCTAAAAAGAAAAAAGGGGTTATCATCAAATTCACACCAGAATGGAAGATAATTTCTACAAAGAACTCTTTTGGCTGGTATAAATTGTGTAGCAGCGTTTCAAAAGCCATATGAGTCTGGAACTGATGGATGCATTTCACTCCCATGCCTGTGAAACTGGCAGATGACATACACCATATTTGCTTGCATAACACCATTGATTTTTTCCTTCCCAGATTCTGCTTTAAAAAAAACCCACGGCATAACTATTACGTGTGTCTATTCTAAAATTGCAGTACAGTCTGTTGCTTGTTATAGGTCAGGTGATGAGGTTGTGGCGTGACACCTGCACACAAATGCAATTCCTGGAGCCTCAATTTTGTTCTTGAATGGAGACAGGGGAAGAAGGAGGTAGGAAAATAGTTGTTTCCTTCAAGTGTGCTGTTATTGACTGAACGAAGCAGCAGGCTATTCAGGTCTTCTGAGCTGCTTTATCTTGTGCCATAAAACACAGGAAAATGCTGTCTGATGAGGCAGAAAGAAAGAAGACCAAGGCAGGACCTTAGAGGAAATCCTGCAAAGATATGGGGAAGCCTGAAACACCCCTGGAGATCCCAACTTAGTTCAAACAACACGACCCACTATCAGTTGTGCAGCCCAAGTTCTGTGGGCCTGGTTGTGTTTCATTGTGCCAAAGAAGGGAGGGAAGAAAGAAAGGTAAAATGGTCTCTGTGCCCAAACCTTACCTTCCCATCAACAACGGTAAAGGAGACAGTCTGAAAAAAAGACTGAGCATTGAAAATACCGATTTTACTTCTATAAAAGAATAAAATACATATAAGGAGAACGGGAAACGGTTTCTGAGGAAATAATTAATCTGAAGGAGCTTATCAGTTTGTATTCCCTGTCACCCCAGTGATACAGTGTTTGCAGGGAATTATGATTCCATCTTCGCATTTGAAAGTGTAGAAATGAATAAGGCTTCATTTACTATTCATTCTTTATATCATTTGGAAAAATACACCTTTTGTACAGCTAACCTTAATTTTGCCCTCTTACAATTTCCAAGGAGAAGTAGCAAGAACATAGATGAACCAATGCATTGAAATAGCAGATAGACATGAAGAAAGTAAAATACAATACCCCAGCTATGTGTCCCAATACCTGCATTTGGAAATTACCATAGAATATGTACTTCCATGGACAGGTTACTTGATGTATTTTACTGCCTTCACAGACAATCAAGGTATAACAATCTCACAGACTCAGAATCTCTCCTCGTAAATAGATAACCTCAATATATTAAGGGAAGGAACTGTACTACTTGAGAAAATGAGCCACGAGGCAAAACACGGAGCGAAACCACATTACAGCCTTGTTGCTACAAGTGAATCCATGCCATCAAATCCTCTCCCCTGAGTGGAGCTGTTAATTCGGGTACCATCTGGGTAAAAGGCGGATGTGGGGCAGCGGCAGGGTCTGGAGTTTGCAGTGTGCCAGGCCCACTGGCTGCCTGTCCTCACCAGACCCCGTTCCCACCTCATTCCCATACCTTCAGCAGAGGTGCAGGGAAAGCGTTCACCTGTAGAGGTCACACACATGACTCGGTGCTCCCCAAGCCTGCCCAGTCACAGAACTATGCTGGGCTAAATGGGAAGGGGAGTGCTGCCAATCTGGTAGTTGCTTTCATCACTTGTGGCGTTGTTTTTAAGCACATAAGGAGACCCAGAATTTTAGATGACTGCCACTGTGGTACTTGTTCTCCATTAGCTTGACAGCCAAGAGCTATTATTTCAAAATTTTAAGATAAATAGCCAAAGGAGCAGAGAGGGGATAGCAGCAGGGGTTTCAGAAGCTACATTAGATAATTTGCAATGATTAAGCTAGAATGAGATAATATTAATGCTTTACCTGGAAAATCTCTGGCTTGTCTTCAAATATCCTGGCAATGTATTTGTAGTCAGCATAAGCCCAATATTTGGAGTACTCATAACAACTGAATGGTCCAGAGAGACAAGAAGGCTGTCCACAACTCCAAGCCAAAAACTCTTCAAGTGTAGCCTCCACATAGCTACACCTGGTTTCAAACTGGGGAACTAAAGCAGCAAAAGAAAAGCCAAACATTACATGAGTACTGAGCACAGAAACAGTAAAAATAATAGGCAGTTTCTCTCTCAGCTCTAGCTAAATGCAACATGAGATACAAAGTGGAACTAGGTTGCTTGACTCTGGTCAATAATCACCTAGCTCACAATTAAAGTCTGAGACTATTGCTTTTTCATTAAGGTTTAAGTGAATGGCTGCTACTTTGAACTTGCTGTGAGGTAAAAGCACACCAATAGTTACTGTTGTTCATGTGCAAGGCACCCTTAAGCACAATAACTCAATAATACACCCAAGTTCCCTAAACAACTGACAGCCTGTCTGTTGCTTCATCTTCCTTCTTAGGTGTGAGCTGCAAATGTGCACACGAGTATTTGTGTACCCTTTATTTTGCCTCCATGGATTTACGCAGATGGATGTGTTCATCTTTCCCTTTGCCACCTAAAGCAATAACCAAATCAGCACAGTAATGCGTAAGAAGCAAATTAGGGAGCTACATGCGTGCCAATGATCCATCTAAAATGCTGTGTGTCCTTATTTTTCATTCGGGACTGACAAAAACATATTGCAGTGTTGCTTGGCAGATATAAAAAGTATTTCCCAGCAATGTTTTGCTCCCGTCATGCTTTGGTCAGGCTGACTGATGCAGCCTTTCAGCTCAAGGTCAGGTCTCTTGGAAGGCCTACAAGATAACCCACATCACAGCATACTTTACTTCTGGTTAATCAGAGATCTTCAGATCTTCGTTTCCCACCGCTTCTAATTGTGCCAGCTTCAAAGAGACTTAAAAATGCTAAAAAAACCCCAAACCGACTCACTCACTTTACTATAACTACTACCGGGAGAAATGACTGCAGCCTGCATGAATGACAATGATGGAGCTGCAATTTAACCTTGTGTAACTTGCACAGAGCCGCTCAGAAATGGGATCCTTTCACTGTTGTGCAGCAGCAGCTCTTCGTTCTTTACTTCTCTCATTTTGTTATCGCAGCAATTCCCATGGAGTCTCATACATTTGCTCTTATTCCCTTTAGGCAGGAGAACAGCTTTTAAAAACCTTTATCGCTATCATTTTGCCGTTTTGCATTGCAGTAGCCTAGGTAGTGGTTTTCCTTCCCCTCACTATCAAATTCATTAACTAAAAATGTCAGATAAGCCCCACTATTCAGCAATCTGTAACCTGGGTCTGTGCAGTAGAAGGGCTCCCTACCTAAGAACTGTATACAAGACATATAAATCATCTGCAATAACCAAAACCCCCTGTATCTGATTCCCTGTCTATGTTGCAGTCCAACGCTCCCTCCTGACACCCAGTCCTTAATGCAGTGCACATCATTTTACTAAAAGATGGTCTGATGGAAAAATTAGATAAAAGATACAAGCACTACTGAAGGTGGCTCAATATCTGTATTATTTTGATGAGAAAAAAGAGTGCTCAGACACTGCCTATTTTCCAAGATAACTTGGGAGCAAGTGTTTTAAAGGCAAGAAATATGCTCTTTCTACCTCACAGCATATTTCACTCTGAGCTTCATTTAAAAAATTCCAACTACGAAAAGCAAAACTATCTTCTAGGATACAATCTCCTCAGAGCAGGATTCTTGGTTTAATTTATAACTTGTTCAGTACCAAGGTGTGGGTGCTTATGGAAAAATTAATAGTAATAAAAATTTATTTGGGCAATCTAGACAGATTGCTTAGATGGATTTGTAGAATGCAACTAGGGTGAAAATATTAGCAATGGGCAGCTGAAAGCGAGAATATTATTAACCAATTTTGCTTAATGACTAAAAGCTGAAGGTGTTTTATAATTGATAAATTGTAGACTAAACCACATCATAAGTCTAAAGTAAGATACCAGTGCTGTCTGATGACATGGTATCTGGAGGCATAACAGTCCTCTGATACCCCACCTAATGCCACAGATTGAAACCAGAGGGAGGGAGAGAGGGAAGAAGTGCTTGTTGGAGGAAGCAGCTCCCCTCTTAGTTAAGGTCTGGTCCTGACAGATGCCAAATTCCGTTCTACTCAGAAAGACAGCGTTTGCAATGTATACTATGGGAAATGTAGAAAAAATAATAGCCTTAGAAAATACCCTAAAGCTCCAGTAAGAATGTAAGTGAAATGGCTCCTCCATTTCTTTAAATTTAAAAGAAAACCAAATGTCTATTCACAGCTGCTGGGGAAATAAAATTATTTAAACGAATAATCCAAGAAAAGAATAACCATTTAACGCTATAAAAAAGCACAGGCACACTCACAAACTAAAAAACTGACCATCCACATCCAACTCCAATAACCACCTCAAATCTCAGCTTTATGTGACATTTATTCAGCCTGTGGTATTTGTACTATACTTTCAGTCTCTTATTCAGCTATTGAGTCTATAGCCACCTTTGCAGTCCCTCTCTGTATCAAACCTCAGAGGCTTGAATACCTTTGCTGTCCTTAGTGGTAAAACCTCTTGGGCAGATGTCCAAAATGCAGCCCTTTTCTATCCAACTGCGTATCTGACAGCATCAGCTGTATCCCCCATCTCTACGAGAAATTTCCTCCCCAGATCTTGTGACTCATATCTGATCAGCATGACAACCTCTTGTTCTCTCCAGCTTCTTCACAGCAAACTCATTGTTTATTCATTTTACTACACAAACAGAGAAAATGGTCAAAATAAGAAACGTCTGCATACAGAAGGCAGTTAGGCGTAGGCCTTCTTCTTCCTTTGTAACTGCTGGTGTGCTCCAGGTAGCCATCAGATAGATGGGTTATAATGCTACATTTTCTCTGCCAGAAACTCAACTTCTGTAGCTGCTCCCCACCCTTTATCCCACCTCAGAAAAAAATATCCTTTAGTGTGGCTGGAACTAGATGGATAGAGATTTCCTGATTAATAGCACCTTCGTTGTTCTTGTAATGAATGCTGGTACTCTCTCTGGAGGTATCTTATCTCTGTCAATGCTTAATCCTCTGACTGTATTTTTTCCCTTCTTATGGACACATACTGTTTAACTTGTATAATCAGACAGAATACTATCAAACACACAAACTAAGGTAGGTACAAATAATACGCACAAATAATACTGGTAGCTCCCACGTTTCCCGTGTTTCAAATGTGCCTTCCACATCCATACGCCTCAGGAAGTTCCAAACTCGCAAGTAAAGCAAATACAAAATCCAAGCAATTCCCACCAAGTTGCCGCATTTGCAGTTCTCACTTTTTGATATTCAGGAATATTCAGTTTGGGAATCCTCACCGAGGCTGCAGATGTGGCACTAAAGAAAGATGTTGTCAGAGTAAGAGGTTTTCCAGATGAACCTTGTGGTTTAAATAATCTCGGAAACTCTGTAGCAGCCGTTTCAGAGTGACACCAAAATATACCTACAAGCAGGAGAACAGTTTCTTTCTTGTATATGTTTCCGATTCAGTGGCAGGAGTGGTCCCGTCTAGCCTTAAGGCAATTAACCTATTGTAAACATGGGAGGAATATTCAGAGAGAGCAATACAATTTTAGTTTTATTCTCCTGTTGCTTTCTCTAACCACATCACTGCCTCTGGTTCATCTGGCAAAGTTAGTGTGAACAATGATAAGAAAGAGAGGCCCTCGCTGAAAAACAACATTAAGCACACAAGAGTGAGATCAACCATCTTCCAAATGACAGTGTCCCATGAAATGTATGATTTCAGACTCTGAGATGGCTTGGCTAATGGCTTCACTAATATATCCTTACAATGCAAATTTTTTATAGCATCACAGGTCTCATTCAGTTACAATCCCTGAAGGCTCTACCCATCTTCTTGAAGACATTTCTAGCTCACATTAGCATATAATGGAGGTTCCTGGAGACAAAGCAATTGCTGCCTAGGGATTGATGCCTTTAGGAAAAAGCAAAATACAGATAGATGCAACTTCAAGATACAAATTCCAATTTAAATCTACTCTGTATCCCTAGTGACTACAAGTTATTGTTAAGTGATGACTCTTATCTACTTAGTTGGTAGCATCAATCCATCACTTAGCTACATAACACTCCATCAATCCCATCAGAAGCTTTCCCACTTGGAATACCAATTTGGTGCTCAAAAAGTGCCTACTAATTAATGGAGACTAGGACTAAAACTATCCTTTTTCCTAGTAAGCCTTGCATATTACAACTGAGATATATTAACAAGGCATCAACAAAAATGTCACATATACGCAACTTCTTCCCTATTGGCAATGGAATGCGGTTTACATGTAGTGCAAGAACTGGCTGAGACCACATCAATTTATAGAGATATTGCTGTGAAGATGTGTACCAATGTATTAATTCTACACCTCAGAATCATTAATCTATGCTGGTAAAATGATTTGAAATTCTAAAATGCCACGCATTTTCCCTCTAACAGTTCCGTTTCATCACTCTCTCTTGCAAAAATTGATCATGAAATAATATGGTCATGATGCTGGGAAGAAAGCAAATTTCACACAGTGTTGGTAAGTAAGATAACATGATGTAATCCTATCACTTCCATAGGAACTGGCAGACCCTCATCTGGAGTCTTTGTGCAGACCCTACATTCCAAGAAAGAGGCAGTCCAACTGAAGAAGGTTAGAAGACTACAGAAAAGAATAGCTAGGTGGGATCTAAAAAACCACGACTTACATTGAACATTCTTTAAAGACTGGATTTATTTGGCCTAGGGGAAAAAAAACAACAGATTGAATGGAGACAAGATACTTCAGGCAAAAGGGAGAAAGTGCACGGCAAAATCTATTTTGGTATGTGGCTGAGAGGGCAAAGGATGTACAGGGCACGAATAAAGCAATGCATAACCTCTGAAGTGGCTAGCAGATTGCCACCTTGGAGCACATTTCCTGTGTCTTCCCTCCCTGGTATGAAACTCTGTCCATTGATAGGCTACAACTAGTATTGTGTGGCTGCAAAAAGAAATGTCGTACTTAAAATCAAGTGCAAAAATTGTCTTTTTCCCATGGTGCATTCCTAGATGTCTGAGTGAATCTGGAGGATTAGAGGTGAAATTGTTGTACCTGGTATCAAGTGATTTTCTTAATGCTTTATACTTCTATAGCATCTTCCATCACAGGACTTTATAAAGTATTGAAAACAACCATGGTCTTGTAAAACCTCTGAGAGGAAGGTAAGAATTATCACCCTTATCCAGATAAAAAAACCAAAGATAGAGTTAGTTAATTGGCTAATTTTTTAATGCATTCAGGTTTGTGGATATGGAAGCTCAGCTCACATGAATGTGTGAATCCCACACACGCAGGACCAACCACACACACTACAAAGCAAGGAAAGAAAATGGAAATGCTCGATTTTCTTATGTTAGTGTTATTCACCAGACTTCCTATTAAGAATAAACAAACACAAGAAAGAGAAAGGAGGGTTCCCCTGTTGGCCAAACCCCATGCCCTAAAACCAAAGCCTGTGGTGAAAAGCAATACACTAGAGAGTGAACAGTGATAATGGAGAGGCAGAGGATTGCAGAACCTAAATAAGAGAGTTGTGACATGTAATACCAGTCCACCTCAGTCTCACCTAAATCCATGGTCTTCAGACCTAGCCTAAACTGGATTGTCTTCCCATCCAACACCGCAGAAAGGTATTTCGCATTCCAGTGTAGGGCTGGCCAGTCGCCAACCATGTTACAGAAGACTGCAGGTTGCTGTAGAGACATCACAATTTCCTTGGCTTTCCCAGGAGTAAATGGTTTGACATCTTCACCTGTGTAAAGAAAAAAAATCAGCTGTAGAGAGATGATTTATGATACCTGAATTGTTACCTATCATCTCCCACAGCATAGGAAACATTAAGAACTAACATCTCCTTTATGGTCGATGCTTTTATTACATTTGTAGATTTCTTTGAAGTCAAATTTCTCCTGCAAAGACTGAAAGAATATTCCTACGCTAAATTAAAGTTTAAAGCAGTGTATTACCACACAAAATGTAAAAAAAAAATATTAAAAAAATAGGCATGTGCTTAGAATTTTCACTTGTAGCTTAGGCAATAAAGCACTGTAGCCAAACTGTATAGAATTAGGCTAACAATAAAAAAACCAAACCTGATGAATAATGTCCAGACTTTAGAGAACTTAAATTTTATGAGTAACAGTCTTTCTGCATGGGATTCTATCCAAGAAGTGTACAGCATTGCCAGAGAGGGCAAACCAAGTTCCTACGCGTTTGATTTAAACCAAGAAACGACAGCATAACCAAACAAGCAAGTATTTTTAAAGCGTTTTAAAATTCCTTTTAATCTACAAAATTTTAGAAGGAAATTGTGCCAATCTAAGAACTAAACTAACCTGAGATTCCCAGTTACTCCTTTGCTGTTTAGAGATTTATATGCCCCACTGAAACTGTCAAGCTGAAATGCTGGCAACCTTGAATAAACAGCACTTTCAGAACAACTTTTCTTTAGGGACATATTGAGGAGAACCTGATTTAAAAAAAAAAAATAACGTAACAGCTCCATAGAGCTGAAGAAGTCAACTACAACTCCAGATCATAAAAAAATCCATTCATTATTTGGACCTCAATTGAAGTTAACTTATCCAGAATTTGTATCCATATAATGTCTAAAATTTAACATACAGAATCAATACGTATGGTTCCCCACGACTGCTAGCAACTCATTGGAAACAAACAAACCAATTCAATCACTCTAGGGGTCGAATTATGGTCTGGAATGCATGAGGGGTTAAATAAGCAATGACAAGAAAATTCCATTTACTGCTGGGTGCTAATTTTGCCTATCACTCCTCCCCATAGATGGGTGGTGGGACAGGTAGTGGAGAACCAGCATCTCCATATGGGGCAGCCCAGAGGTGGTAGCTGGGGGAAATGCAGAAGACCCACTGGGAACAAGGCCATTGAGGAAGGTTCTTCAGGATTGTTTCAAACATAACAGTTTAAAATAAATACAAGAATGCCAAAGTACCAATGGCAGGAGTAAGAGGAGCCCTGTGCCCGCTGTATGCCAAATCCCATTGGAAACTTTTGAATCCCCCTTCTTTTGGCAGGGTTTATGCTCCAGCACAGCTGTACATTCTAGTTTTCCGAATTAAACCGCTGTCTTCATGCAGATTTGGTGGAAAGTTATCAGTGTTGGGGTCTCCTGTGGTCAAGGGGTCCCTTCTCCCACTGACTTCCAGGGAAACTGAATTGCTCTCTCCTTCTACTCCTCATGAAAACTCCAGCCTGAAGCTTTAAAATGAAAGCCCTCCAATATTTTATCTTCATGGAACGTAAATTTTTTAAATGGCTTCCCTTTCTTAAGGCAGATGACAGGAGGGAGTTTGGGTTTTGGTTTGTTTTCCACGTTTCCTCTCATACGCAGAGCAACACTTGACAGGATGGTGTTGCTGTGACACAGAGATGTCTACGACACTTGGCCTTCAGTCTCGCGCTCCAGCAACTTGCACAACCAGGACATAAGGAGGCCTCACGGGGACCGTATGTTTTACCATATGGTCTCCACTACCCCCCGAAGGAGGCTCTGGGGGTTTCTGAGCAATAGGTTAGTATACCTAGAGGGAGCAAGTCCAGCGAAGGCAAAAAGACCACGTGCAGACACAACAGCACGTGCTGGTGCAGCTACCAGGAGCTGGCTGTAGGCACGGTAAGAGCTTAAAGCTCAGCATGTTTTTTCGTGGTGATGTTGTTCAAAGACTAAAAGCAAGACTCAGTCCAGATCTGAACACTCCCAGAGGGGTTTATAGAACTTCTTCTGTCTTCAACCAGTGCAATTATAGTATCGTATAGAGGTGGCTTTCACGATGTGGGAGCTGGCTGGCATTACATTACTTTTCAGGTTTTCCAGCTTGTAAAAATGAAATTATTCCTACTTAAGCTAAGTTTATCATTGCATAGTTGTCTTTTCGACTGCTCAATTGTTTTTGTTTTAAGGGCAGTGCATTTAATTATGTTAGAGAATATAAATGCAAAGAAATGCAAGATATTAGTGGCATTTTTTTGGAGGATTTTGTGAAGCCGACTTTGATTGCAAAAGCTTCCGTTTATCCTGTAACTTCAGTCAACAGTTGGGATGTGCTACAAAAGCGGAAATTTTACTGGGAGAGACAGGAAGGCTCATTGAAACCAACTGTTGATTCTGTGTGGCTTTCTAATGTGATTTCCACACGCATATTGTGCTTTTGAAAGGCGTGGGTTTAACCACAGTGACTATACAGTGGGAAGCTCAGAGCTCAACCTACTGGGAGAGTTTGTATCAATGCCAAACAAAAAACCACAATTAGACTAAATAGCCTCTCCCCTACTGAACATTAGCTGGAGGTTATTTTTTTCATGTCACCATGCTCTACTCAGTTATAAACCTATTTCCCTATAATATTTAGAAACAATGAAAGCGGACAGTCTGTCTCAGTAAAATGCTAATCATTCCTATCTTCAAACAGTATTGAAATCATTGTTAAATGAGTATGTGTCTTTTCCTGATATCGATAAAATAATCACGTACAATACGTAAGATGTAATCAGCAGTGAAGTTTGAAACGTCTTAGAAAATTTAAAGCATTAGATAAATCAACATTAGTTTTTTTGCAAAGACAAATGGGGATTATTGCTAATTTTGTGCAATGAATCCTTAAGTGTCTTGATCCAGTTTTATGTAATCCTTGGTGAGAACAGCAGTCAGCTAAACATAATTCTTTCCCCATAATATTTGTCATGCATATCTAAATGCCTGTTAGAGAAAAGGCATGCAACAAAAAGTAAATATCATATACTACATCAAATAGGTATTATGATAATTTTGGGAACCCTGCTTATGACCAATAGAGATTTCTGATGGAACTACATACTGTAGGAGTGTTAAAAGGTAATTAAAAGAGATATCTGAAAATATCTCTTGAAAGAGAGATTCAAAGAAAAATTTGTAATTTAAAATAATAATAATAATCTTTTCCTCAGTTCTTGTTATCATAGCTTCACACAGACCTCATAAGCTGGGCTCTTGCTTCTCAGCATCTCCTAACCTGAAATTGATGGTAATTGATTCCTAGGCAAGACCTGAGGTTGTCTAGCATATATAATGGCATACAATTGGGGCACGGATGTCTATAAGTAAAAGGTATATAAATAAAACGTGTTGCGAAGAAACAAAATGCCTGTGGCACATCCTGGGCATTAGATATCAAATTCCTGCGGGAGATCAAGTAGCAGGAGAGAACAGAAATGCATATTCCTTTAGAAAAGAAAAGCTCTGTTGGAGTCTTCATTTTCTCAGTTGTACTCTGATTCAAAAGAGAAAAGGAATACTGTTAAATTAGTTCTTTCTATCGGGCTCAACAAATGATGTGGCTTCACAGTACAAAAGGAAGCAGGAATAATTTGTCTTGTGTTTTGACTTTACACAAGGCATGTATAGAATCTGACCAGGAACTGAAAACCAAACCAAGTTTTAGCTCCAGTTTTGTAACTGTGACAGCTTATATAATTGGCGAAAAACGTAGGTGTTCTTTAGAAAGGTAACACACTGCGAAATAGAGATCTTCCAACCAAAAAAACAAAGCTCTCCAGTCATCTTTACATGAAGTGTTGTCAAATATGAAGATTTATCCAGACTTCAGCACTGAGGGCAGGTAAAAGAAAAGCAATGAATTGGCGAAGTACTTTCCAGTAGATTTTGTGCTTCTAAGAGAGAAAATAATGTTTCTGATTAACAATTTTTCTCAATAACTGAGCGGGGTTTGGGAATAGAGTTTAGCACAGCATGCAGTGTGACGAAAAGTGGACTTGATCAAAGTTGTTCAGAAGTTAAATGTACTGTCATTAAAAAGCTAAATGTACTGTCATTCATTTAAAATAATTTAGCAAATTAGAAGAGTTCATTAGTGCATGGTAGTTGGCTTCTGCCAAAACACCCTGCTGCTTAAATATGAGATTTAATTGAGAGGTATTAAAATTATTTTCTAAAAGAAGGAGTACAAGGAAATCCTGACAATGTATTTGGTATAAGTGTTGTCAAATTGTTTTTCTTGCAAATCTGTAATGCTTCATCACCCTTACTTCTTTTAAAAAATGCATAAAAAGTTAAAAGAAAAAAAAAGGCATCTGAATACATTAATACAGGGAAGTCAGGTCACTCAAAAAATCAACTAACCTACAAAATCTTAACTATCCAACAACTAGGAGTAGAAAAAAAAGAAGGTATGGGGGAGGACGGGGTAATTCCCCAAACCAAAGAGAAGTGATGTGGTTTGGAGGTCAGACTTAATGATTTCACAGTACATTAACTCTGTAAATTAAAAAATGACTTTAAATAATCTGCATGTGATTACAATGTTATGCACTGTAATCAGCCTAGGCTGGGCAAACAGAATGCATCTAAATATACACGAGTAGTTTTCAGGATATACCGCATGAACATCTAGGTGGTACTTCCGGACCAGTTATTGCTGTTACTATTATTTTTGACTCTGGGTATGTCAATATTGCAGTTGCAGCATAGCTGGGGGGCATCTAACCTAGATTTGCATAGATATTTTGGCTACTGAAGGATAGTTAGCAGTTGCGTGGAGACTCTCAGGACAGACCGGTCAAACGCATCTCTGCACTGGTAAGACTGGCATCTGAAGCTTACTCTGGTAGCCTGAAGTCAACACACCCTTCCTTGCCCTCCGTGCCTGCTGCTGCAGAGGGAGGGGAACAAACGGAAGGAAAGACGTCAGAACAGGAATTCGTATTTGCACCCACTTTCCAGTGCTGCTGTGGCAGGGCTGAGCACCTTACAGTTTTTCTTACTGTAAGTCTGAGTGACTCAAGACATGAAGTAAGATAACAGCGTGGGTTATGCCCTCAAACCTCAAACTGTTCTTCTGATAAAGAAAAGGAAATAGCTGCCAGACTTCTTAGGGGTGGAGTAAGAGGTTGCGCCCAGAATACAGCACTGGGAGGGACTTCCCAGCCCCTGCTCTAAATGCCAGCGTATCATCTCGAGCATACATTTATGAAATTCCTTCCTAAATCCCCAAGGGCTTTTCCTAGAAAGCTCTTCCTGAACCCCTGGCCAGCTTCTGCTTGTTGTCTCTTCTCGTCCTGTCCTGTAGCGCACTTTAGAAAGCAGTTGTGTCAGTTTTCAGCTAACTAACTGAATGTCGAATGCCCTCAGCTCCTCTGGTCTCAAGTAGAAATGCTTTCTGTTCCCTCCTTGTCCTTACAGCTCCTGCCTGCATCTTCTGCCATTTGAAATACCCTCTTCTCCTCTCACTCTCCCAAACCCAGGAAAATTAGGATATGTACAAATGACGTGTCATACTAAAAGTATTTCCAATGAATGTGGTATACTTATTGCTGAAAATTGCTGAAAGCAAAGTGAAACATAATCAAACTGCAGCACTTGTCAGATAAATGGCATTTCATTTTCTTTTGAAGGAAAAGACTGCGGTCTTTGACCAAAACCTTCCATCGGGATATCCACCTGGAAGAGACTCTGCTTCCTTAAGCCAGGCTGCTACAATTCCACCTTTCTGTCTGCTTGGGGTGTAAATTATACCAACCTGCTGCGGAGGAAATTTAGTAGCAAAGCCATTCCTTCCCAGTACCCCACTGGCACCGATACGCATTTATCAAAACACTTCCTAATAGAAGGGAAATTTAATATCAAACTTAATACTAATATAACATTACGATTGAAAGTCAGGGAACTGGCACATCAGGGAACTAACGTCTATATTTCTAAGAAAAAAAGAATTTGTTCATATTTTAAATAAAGTTTATTTCTATTTCTTTTTCTATTCCTTTTTAGCAGTAAATATGAATGCACTATGCTTAAACTGATGAATGCATTGTATAAAATTCACTGTCAGAAACTGTAACCATTTATTGCTTTATTGTTGTCCTATCCTACAAACTTGACTGACAAGAACTTCAAAACGACAGCAACAAAAGAGTCTAAATCTTCTAAACTACACCATTTCCCCATAAGATATTTTCGTAAATAGTCAATAATAGTCAACAGTATTCTAAAAATATGTTTTTTCCCCATAAGCCATTGTAATAAACAGTCAATAATACAACCGAGCCTTTTGAATTTGATCCACAAAGGGGTTATGATGGAAGTATACATGACTTTGTTCACTATTATACTACATAGGGTACAAATGATGATTAATGACTGAGTCAATTACAGGCATAATTGTCAGAATGAAATTATAGTTTAAAAGAATAAAAGAAGTATTTTCGTATTACATAAATTATTGAGTGGAAAGAAACCAGAGAGACCCACTATGTGAACCTCAAGAACAGTTTCTGAAGTGTACAATAACCAATGTGCACAATCAGGCTATTAGATTGCCATTAGTATAGGAATATTAAACAAAAAACATCTATTCCATCTGTTTACATTATTACATTATTGCATTTCTTTCAGCATGGGTAAAACAAGCAGAAGTGAGCTTAACCTTTGTTTCAAGTTGCTATTTCTCTTTATAAAGGTTCTCCTGCAGCAATATGAAATTTGTCTGTGAAAAACTTCTAACACTGTATGTTTTGGATCTTGGGGTTCCTATAAAGAATGTAAAATCTTTCTTTGACACAAAGTAGAGCTAAGGATACGTTCGACCTGATACAGCTCACCAAAATGTGAACTACCAAGCTCTTCTAATTTAATTTTCAACCTTAACATTTAATTAATGTTAGTTCTGTTTTTATTATAAATATTAAATACAAAAGAAACTCTCTTTTTACTGAAAAAGCACAGCTTTGTTACACAGAGGCTTATCTTTCACAACTTTATAATACAACAAGCTGCTGCTAGGGGTGTCAACATATCTTTACCATCTTCCCTCCAGAGATTTTCTTTCTCTTTTCTTTTTCAAATAACAACTGCCTGCAAAGTTTCTTTATCTGTAAACACCAAGAGCTAAATATCAGAGAAGATCAAGGACTCTGTAAGGCCCAAATCTCCACTCAGACGTGCATGAACTCCTGTTTTAATCAGCCATACCTGCTTTTCTGGAGACTGAAGGTGACCTTTAATTTTAGAAGAAACCACGACAGTGCTGCTTAGAATTTTGGAAGCTTCTTGTGATATTACCAAAACTCAGCATTTGTCAACCTGTTAATATATGTGGAAAAGTCCTTTCAGTAGAGGAGTTTCAGTATTTTCCGATTCCTTTTAAACATTAATGTCAGTATGTCAACTATTGACTAATTCAGTATTAGTTTTAGAAACAATAATGTCTTTATATCCAGTCTTCAAAAGCACATGGTATTTAGAAATTGAAGATAACCCCTTGAATATTAGCAAAACACTAAGACTGTAAGAGGTTAAAGTTGCACTTTAATACCAAGGCATCCAAACTGCCTTATCATCACTCTCATTGAAATACTCTAACAAATCAAAATCTCTTGCTACTGTACCTATTCCCAAGAATCTCATTGTGTCTGTGATCACAAAGCATAGAATAATTTAATCTTAAATCATGTATGTCCTTGTTCAGAAAAGCACAGACACAGAAAGAATCAATTTAGCCTCTTCTTTCTACAGAAAGTGTCACATTTCCGAACAGAAAAACATTTTGTGAGCATCGTGTCTTCAAATGGATCTGATCCCAAACACCTACCCATACAAGGAGTGAGAAGACTCATTTGGTGAGTACACGACATGCCTATTGTATGACAACCGACCGTGACTAGCCAGACCAATAGAAACAAACTCCCTAATGCCTACACCATTAATTATATCAGACCAATAATCAAATTACTCCTTGCTGCTTCAATGTAAGACAACAGGAGAACAATGACAAAGTCTGATCAGAAATGAGAAACACATTCAGCAGAGACATGATGGACAGAGCAGTACTAGAGCAATATGACCGGCTCTTCTTGCTGCCATCAGAGACAATGTGATCTACTTTGAGGCAGTCCTAGTCCAAGGAGACAGGTGGAGATCTTCAACCCAACTCGAGCCTAACATCCTTGTGTGACTCAGTTAATTTCTATCATTCTCAGGTTTTCAAGACAGAAAACCATCTTTCAAGACAGAAAACCATCATTCAGTCTTTGAAACTGAATTTCTCTAAGACAACTTTGGGATGCAAAATACTCTATGTTGTTTGCAGTTACTTGCACATGGTAGCCCTGAATGAAATGGAAGAAAGAACATAGGACTATGGTCTGCTGAGGCTGGAGCGCCAATATGTCCTCCTTAAAATACCTAAGACCCTGAACTGTCTAAATGAGGTAGGGAAGCATCCATCAAAACGAGCTTGGATGAAAGTTACCACGCAGCTTCCATGTCCTTCTCAAAGAAGACACAACCATCATCTACACGTTCATTGTTAAGCAGGTGAAGAATGGCAGAACAAGCAGAAAGGGAGTACAAAATGCTTCAAATGGACTTAAAGCTCAAGTCAGGTGTGACTTCTGCGTATTCCTTTTAAGAGCTACAGTGAAGAACCTACGGTGTGGTCTACAGGGAATCTGGTAAGATGTTTTTCATTGGCCAACCACAAAGGTAGACTCCACAAGAAAAAAGAGCTATCCCACATCGCCATAAAGGACCTTGCAATGGGCTCTGGCTCACCAGAAACCTTAGAATCATCTCCACTACAATGGTCACTTTGCAATGTGGATATACAAAGTCCCCAGTCAAAAGGTATAGATAAGTACCCAGTGAATAACATTGATGTTTCAATTTAAAACTGTTCAGCTTTCATGAGCTAAAGATATATCTGTATTTTCCTTTCTTGTTCATATGAGAAAAAAGAAATAGGAAGCACTGTGAAAACCTTTTTCCTCATGAAGTACAAGGAAATCATTGTGTGACATTAGAGTTGAAAGTCTATCTACCTCTCAACATAACAGAAAGGCGAGAAAAGATGCTTAAAGGTGCAGAACATACAGACTGGAAGGTGCCCAAACGAAGCCCAAAACAGAGCAGATCCTGAACAACCTGTTCCTAAGTAACTAAAAGGAAAAGGATGTCAAAACTTGATGAGGCAAGAATAGGATTTGCTCACACCTTACAGGCCCACCTTCAAAGCTGTTGTTCAAGACAGGGGGTGTAAAGATGAGAACCATTACAGCTCCCTGCTACACTAGTGCTGATTATGACAGCTCTGAAACTACATTGTCACAACTCCAGATGAAGTCTAGAAGTTGAGGGAAATCCCTGGAAAACAGGCCTCTTTTTGGATGCTGGAAACAATGTTCAGAATTAGCTAAATGCCACTTTTGAATCTTTGAATGAATTTCGGGTACTGCCCATTTTGTGCCAAAATGGTTCTAGCCTTCGTTGGGTATGCATTCAATTGCTACTTGTCAGATTGTAAGATACGAATTGACACAAGGAAGTACAAGATTGTACACATGATGCTAGGAGTTGTTGGGAGAGAGACATAAGAAACAAATGAATGCTGAAGTTCCTTGAATCTCTCTGAAGAAAGTCACGTGGAGAGCAAATCTATCAAAAACCTGGAGAGAACACATGGCACTTCCTAATGCGCTAGGAACTGGGGTTTGCACCATGGCGGGGAGACACTCTCCTGGACTGCACAGCTCAGCTTTTACACGATAGGTGTGCTTAAGCTGAATTGGACTCTCCAGATGCCTCAAGGTTATAACAAACCTGTCAAAGCCTTCAGTTTATCTTAATAAGCCAGGCTTAAATCAGCACAGTCTAGGTGCCAATTCATAAGTGGATCAGTGAGACCTGCCTCAGGGATGGGATGAGCATCTGGCAGCAATAACTGCTTCAGCAATATAATTTTTATCCGTCACCAGTACTCTATCAGAGCTTGAGGCCACCAACTCCCCTAAGATGAATTCCAGAAGGTTTTAGGCCGGACACAGGCAGGCATGGATATGGAGAAGCAACCACCCTGAGAGCTTTTAGGTTTGAAATGGAGGCACCTACCATTGGATACACTATTGTGGTTCAGCAATTAGAAACTGGATGGGCTTCTGTGTCACCGTTTTGGACCTAAGCACCATTACATCCATGCAAGTGCTGCTATAGGCATGAAAGTTCTCGGCCAGGAGACAAAATAACCTTTCCGCTTGCCTGAATATATGTGCACTTCATCTGATAATATTCAAATCTCTTTAGCTACATTCTAATGAGGTTAAAGCAAGAAAAGATTTCCCCACCCCAAATATTACAAATGTCAGTAATGAGAACAGTAAAAATGTCACCACACGGAGAAAAGAGTGAAATTAGCATATTTAGGGAAGTATTATACCCATGAGTGAAATAATGCAATCAGCTAGCTGCAAGATAAAGCTAATTTGGTTTCCAACAGTTTATCAACAATGCACTGCTCCTTTACATTAACAAATTTAAATGGTACCATATCCTGCAAACAAGAATAATTCACACAGAATATTACAGTGTGTTAATTAAATAGCTGGAACAGAAAAGGTCAGGCCATGACTGAAAGATGCGCATATGGGTTGTGAAGCTATGAAAAGATGGAGCGATTTCAAATCAAGCAATTAAAATAAATTATTTAAATCATGATTAAGTCAATAATAACCCTAGGTTTTCTGAGTCTATGTTGACAGTGACTTTCTTTTGTTGCTGTTTCTCAGAGATTTCTCTTTCTTGCTGACCCACGCAAGTGTCAAAATATCTTTAAACCCATCGTAGGATGAGGTGGCTTGGATAAGTTATCAAAGAGTTATCCTGCTTATATTCAGGTTTTCCTTTTACTATGCAGGTAGTAAGAGGCAAGAGGCAAGTTTTGCAGTTAAAGGACACTCAAAGCCCCACTTGCCTTATTTCTGGATGGGCTTCCTGCCACTAAAACAACCAAGAAACCCCCACAATTACTATAGTTAATTGAAAAATGTTCAAAGAGAGAAGTATTTTTTCACTTTGTTTACTTCTGTAAATGACAGCACTTTGTGTTTGGCACGATGCCACCAAATCAATTATATTATAGTAGTAACATAGCCATTGTAAATTGAAAGAACATTTTGGCACAGGCTAAACTATGCTGAGCTGGTAATGTATGAAAAAGACATAGTAAAACAGGGAATTAATCTTTCTTGGAGCCCCAAAGCACTACTGGACTATGCATTGGTCACGATCAAATCTGAATCCCGTCCAATATTTTTACTGTACTTTATTTTCATCACTGCAGTTGTACACGGCAAGCTCAAATTTTAGTTTGTTACTATCCGTATATCCCCCCCCCCTCCCCCCCCCGTTATTTAATTGTGCATGAGTTTTATTTTTCCTGGGGAATGTCCTGAACTTTTCTGAAGTCTCATTTTCTTTTTGATCAGAGTTTTGCCGATTTCAATTGGTATAAACTTCCTTTTTGCACCTCCAGTGCAACTCGATTTGAACCTCAATCTAGCACCCAGAGCTGCGCGGCCTAAACAAAATGCAATGTCTGTACGTTTTGGGAAGAATTTCATGGGTGTGGTTTTGGCTGCAAAACTGTGGGATGCATCAAATTCAGTTCTCTGCTACCCAGCACATCAACAGTTACAACATTGACACTGGGTCTAAAACCAGGCTGCATGGGTCCCACTGCTCGGCTCTACCCAATTAAGCACACAAGGCATTTATCAAGCCAATTTCCAGACTTTGTAACAGAATGCCTAAGCAAGCCAAACTGAAATACCTATTTTTTTTTTTCAGGGAAGATGAAGCATTATGCAGCATACCAGCCATTAATTTTATGACAAGTGCAGATGGTAGATATACAGATAAATACTCGCGTAACCTAATGGAATGAATTGAATGAATATATACTTCAATCTATTTAAATCATAATAGTTTCCAATGAGCTTAGTGTAGCCTACATGATGGTATACTCATCCCAAGTATTTTAAAATGGATTTTGGTGCAGGCTGTAACTGCACCCTACTTTTTCACCCCACAATTCGAACCACAGCTAGTTTGTCTCCACCTCACCACAAAGCAATTCACCTCTGCCTTGAGAAGGCCAACCACCCCCCCCCC
>NW_009648925.1:3935423-3993360 GCF_000708025.1 Charadrius vociferus | reverse complement strand
GCCGTGTCTCCCCGACGCCGCGGTGAGGGGCAGCGTGGTGGTGGGGTGGCTGGGGGAGGGGGTGCTGCCAGCCCGGGGCAAGTGGCCTCGGCATTAAAAAGGGATGAGTAATACTTTAAAAGCATCATGAGTGCTATTTTCGGTACACTGCTCAAACAAAGACACATCAAAGGCCGTTCACAAGGAAGGTACTTAAGCTGTTCCTAAAGCTAAGAGGAATTACGGCATCTTACGTCGTGGCTGAGGTGTGGGTCTGGAGATGTTCTTCCTTCTGTCGTTGCCATGCGGGTGTCTTGACCTGGGGATGGTCAGGTTTTCTGGTAATCAGCTGTAAAACAAACATCTGTGTTGATGTTTGGATTGAGTAAAGCCCATATTCGGGGCAGCCACTGCATGGTGAAAGCAATACTTCGTGTTTAGACGCAGACTGTACACAAAGTCGTTGGGTTGCTTTTAGTTGCGTTCTGGAGACGCAAAGGCAGCGAATGTAAACCAGAAGTTGCACTCACGGGTTTCAGAAGACAAGCACGAGGAAGAGTTTCCTAGTTTGCATTCAGGCCATTGCATCTTGGTAGTAAACTTCTGAAAATGGCATTTGTCTTTGGAGAACTTCTCCAGGGCCTGTGCAGTTTGTCTGCGGTCACCCTGGGGACCACTCTGTGGAGGTCAAGTGCCTCTGTTTGCAGATTTGAGCTTTTGGGCCTAAATCCACAGAAGCGTGTAGTCTTTTAATTCCTGTTTAAACAGGCCTCTAAACAGGAGATAGGAGCCTACATACCCTTGTGGCTCCTGATGTTAAGTGCTACTCATTCCATTTATTTAGGAATTAATAGCTCATTAGTGGGGAGGGAAGGGGGGGGAACTGAAGGCAGGCAGGGAGAAAAGTTGTAGCTGAGAAGGCTTGTGTCTCGAAATTGGAATTGCTTTTCCTAAAGCTGAAGAGGCATTGGGGGAATAAAACCTATTGGGCTGAAAATACGTTCTCCAAATGAGTCTGTGGTGGCTGTACAGCCAGTCTCCTCTCAAGCAATTTAGACTTAAGTCGACAACATCTGTCTAGACTGCTGTAAAATAGTGTTCTTAATTATCTTAAAGTAAGTTATTTTGTTTTGTACAGTGAAGACAGTGACGCTGGTCATGGTATGAAGGAAATAAAGCTAAACTTGAACCTGTGCTTGTAGAACTGACTCTGTATTTTTATTTCTTCAATGCAAACAAAAATACTGGAAAAGTTTTGAATATGGAATAAAAAACAGTGTTTTGTTGTTTCTTCAATGTAATTAGTAATATAATTGCTGAATTTTTTGGATTCACACGTAGCTTGTTTTAATGAAAGTGTGTACAAGTGTTTTCCTCGTTACCTTAACTGATTGCTTGGGTGTTGTGTTTTTTCTTTAATTTCCATGTCCATTGGAGACATCGATATGAACTACCTCTTTGCTCTTGATTTGTTGCCTTCCTTGTTGAGGCAGTTTTGGTTGATAGCCTAAATAGAGCATCTCAACTCATTGGCTTTATGCATAAGGTGTATGTAAGGGCTCTGGAGCACGTTCATTGCACACCAGCAGATTTTGTGGGGGCCCTGTTGTGTTTCATGCTGTTTTCTGAGTCTGGATGATTCCCACAGAGAATGTGGTGCTCTTCACTTTGGAAGTGGTGGTGGAGTCCTGCCACTTGGCCTTCCATGGAGCAAAGAGGAGAGCAGTGGAGAGCCACTGCTGCCCTACTCTCCCATGGGGCATGTTTCCATCAGTGGCACGTTGCAGGGAGGTTTCTGCTCTTTGGAGCATGCATGTTCTGGGAGGAGTGTGACTACTACTTTGAAGCTGTAAAGTTGGTTGGGTGTGACCTTGCAAGGGCAGTACTTCGCTTGCTTAGGGGTACAAATGCTTGTTGTTACACCAAGTTTACTTTCTGTACCAAAAATACAGAGAAATGACACCATTTATTCTCCTGGCTTCAATCATCTGTCATTGGAGTTAGCTAGTAAAGGAACTGTCAGGGGGAAAAAAATATGATTGTGAAGTGTCAACGTGTAAAACCTGGCACGTATCAGAAGTATGACACTGTAGATGATGCATGTCAGAATTTGAGAGGAGATTCTCCTTTTAGATAGTCTTATACTTCACAGTCAGAGCTATATGTAACTGATATTGATACATAGCTGCCTGCTGTCAGTTAAGTCTGATTTTGTGTTATGACGCTTCAGATGAAGTCCAAAAAGTATTTGTCTTTTTGGGTTTTAGTTGTTCATTGTAGCATATAGTTTGAAACATAAATCTGTTTCCATACCAAACTTCTGTTGTATTATTTGTGCGCCTGTTTCTTATTTCACTACTGCTTATAAGGGTTTTGCCACTTTTATTTTTACCTTTTAACTAATTAGAAGTTGAAAGATTGAATATTAAGCAACAAGCATGTTAAGAATCCTTCTTGGAAGAAGCATTTCTTGGGCTGTGTGATTCAATTCCATCACAGCTTCTCAGAGAAGTGTGGGGTCCTCTGAGAAGAGAGGACTGCAGTGTTTATTTTTAATAAAAGGTATGCTAAATGAGCTCCAAATGATCTGTTCTTCAGTTCTGTATAGAAGAGATCCAGGATGGAGAAATTGCATCTTGGGGTTTTTTTTTGTTTTCTGACCTCAAGGGGTTTCTTGGCTTTTGTGACCTTTTTCCTCCTGGCTTGCCAAGTGTGTCTCCTGGATGTTTTGTGGAGGCCTGTTTGCAGTTGACACAGGTAATGCAGTTGCAGAACGGGAGGAATATGTGGGCTGGGAAAAGTGTGTAGATGGTGTCACTGGGAAATGTCTGCAGGAGATACTACAGGCAAATGTATGCCTCCCCCAAGGACTTCAGTGACCCAGAATGGTGTTGGTGTCAGAAGCAGCATGACAAACAGGCTGGGTTGGCTAAGCCCACGTTCCTGTAATCTATAGGGATTTCCTGGGTTTTATGAAACTGAGGGTGAGTTTTCATCAGGAGAGTAGTGATGGTCTTAACAAGGCTGTATTTCTGAAAAATCAAGTAAGATTTTTCTGAAAAATCAACTAAGAAGGTCTGAACAGACTCAGTAGGAATAGGCGATTTTTTTGAGGGGTGTTAACACTGCGTTTTAAAGGGTCTTTGAGGCATTGGAGGAAGCCTGGATTTAGCTGGTGTTTCTGTAAGGCAAGGCTCACGTATCACAGCTGGAAATTCATCTTTGGGGAGCGAGCTCTGTGCCTGTTCCTGCCTCCCTGCTTCCTCCAGCTGAGCGGAGACTTCTACCAGTGTGCTTCTCGGGAGAGCTTTCCTGGGTGCTATAACAGGGACAGTGGTGGCATCCGTAACCTTTCCCAGCTCTGTTCTGGGATGGGTGCGTGTTGAAACTCGGGAATTATGTTTGCATGCATCATTTTTCAGTATGTGCCATTTTGAAGTAGGTTTGAAACCCTTTTCTGTGAGTAGAGTTACAGGTGGTGTCTGGGTTTGTTGGTTGGTTTCTTGGTGAAGAAAGGTCAAAAGATGGAGTGTGCTGTGGAGCTGCATGTGTCTTAATCTGGTGCATTTTCTTTAGCAATAGGATTAGAGAGTCCTTGTTTAAATTATAATTACCTTTAGAGATTCAATAAGACTGAAATTAAATGGGAAATTACTTCAGTGTGCTGTTGGATGGACCCTTGTTGTTTACATGATTAAAATTAGCTACAATTTGTCACATGATGCTTGAGTGTTTATGGATGTTTTGTGCCTTGAGTGTTTCATTTCCTGAGAATGGTAAATATAAGCATACAGAACAGTTAGGATATTTATATATTTAACTTGAAATTGAAAGCTTACATACTTCTATGGATCTGGTTCCCTTTTTTTTTCAGTTAAGTTTATAGTTACAAGGTGAGACCTAGAAGCGATATATGCGGTCAGTCTTCATTATATTCCCATATAATCAAGAAGAGGCAATGAAGAATGAAATACTTTATGCTAATTTACATTAAACAAATTGAACAGAATGGTGATATTTTTCATTAATTTTTGGAACACAGTGAACAGATTTATATTGAGTTTGAAGAAATGTGACATATTACTTGTAAACGTGAAATGTAATCTATTTCTTGGTCCTTTTTTGTAAAATGGTGTATGCTTACATGGGTTGAATAGACATTCTTAGTAACTTTATTTTGCTAAAATTAAATTTACATAGCATAGCAGTTATCCTAGTGATTAAATTATGAAGTAGAGAGAAAACTTCAATAATAAGATTTTGGGTTTTAATGGAGATTGGCTTGTCTGTTGAAACCATGAATGTTTTTACTTGTATGAGTAGTTGTTCCTTTTCAGAATATCAAAGTTTTGATTTCATTGCTGCGTCCTAAACCATGCTTCTCAGTTTTCTTCTCTGAGACATCTGATAGTTCTTATCTCTTCCACTTGGGAATTTTGAGGTTAAGTCCTTTACTACAGTCTGACAAAATATTCATGAATATTGAGTGTGAGTACTAAATCAGGCCTTACTAATACAAAAATGTCTTAATAAGTATTCACTGTACAAAATAAACTATACATGATGGATAAAGTGATTTCTGCATAGTAACTTTCATGTTTGAAATTCCCAGATTCTCACTCCCTGCTGCATGCATGGAGACACCAATTTTGCTTTCAGGGGACCTTTGGACTCCTCTAACTCACATCTAGGGTGACTTGGACAGAAAGGAGAAGACTTCAAGTAGACTTGTTTTCTCCCTTATCTAAGGAAGTGTTTGTGGAATGCCTTTGATTTTGTTTTGAGAGATGTGAAGGTGTGTACAGAGAGCAAAGAGGAAGCCGGTTGTTGTTCAAAAGTCAGTGGAAACATGAACGGTCAAGTGAAGTCAACAGATGGGGAAGACATTTTCTCTCTTAGGTGTTTCCATTGCGCTTGGCATCTCAGGGTTCTTGTCTGTCATTCAGGCTCTCGGACAACAGTAGTAAATGTAAATTGGAGCATGTTACTAATAAGTCAAAAAAATTGCAGCAGGTCTAGTTGTTGATAGGTATCACAGTTGGTAGAGATGGACAGTGTGAAGTACTTTCTGTGGTGGCACTCACAAGAACATGCTGAGTTTTTAATGGAAGTATTCATAGTTCTGTTGTGTCCCCAGTGATCGTAAGCACATGGGGTTTTGGTTAACAGAAGGACAAAAGTAGACAAATCATGAGCTTTTGAAGTCTGTTGGTTTTAATCTTGTGGCAAAGAAACACATTTTCAGCTTCTTTTTATCATGATCTCAAATGGACATTTCTCATTTCAGATGCATGATTGCAAGATATGTGGCCAATATTTCAAAATGACCAATTTGATATTCGTGGGTCAAGTTCAAGTGTGAGTCTCAGCTAAAGATGCCTAGGATAAGACTCGGCGTAAGGCTGTAAGACTTTAATATAATTTGGTGAGATCAAGCTAAAAGGATTTACACGCTACAACAATAGAAAAGGTGTATACTTTTTTTTTTTTTTTTTGATAAGTTAGCACAGCCTATGGGAAAGAAATACCTATGGGAAAACTTACAGGTGTGAAAATGTGGGCAGAATGGCAAGGAGCCAGTGAGAAAGAAAAGTGTGATGTTTCTGGTGTGTCACTGAAATATGCTGGGATTACAAAGAGTAGTCTCATCATAAACAACTGATTCTACTCAGTAGCATTTATGTTAGTAGCAGAGGTCTTGTTAACTCCAAAAAGAGTAGCAGAAGGCTCTCCTGGATTTCATGAAGGCTAAATGTGAATGTAGTGATTCATTTTTTAAAAGAAAAAGGCGGGGGGGAGGAGAGAATGCTTTGATTCATATGAAGTGAAAGCTGCACATATCTGGTGAAAGGCAAGTTATTGATGCACTTCAGCCAAATGCAAAAGAAGTTTGAAGGAAAATACCTATTTTACTTCAGTCTGTTCTCTCCCATCCTGCAGACATCATCTATTGCATGATATGAATGATGCATATTTTGTTGTCTTATAAGTGCTACAGATCCACACCTATCAAATTCTGTGAAAGGGATTAATTTTCCTAAGCTAACAAGTCTTGGGAGATGAGATGAAGTGTTGTTTTTCATGTGGAAAGATGAAAGAAGCAATTAGAGAGCTGAATATAGGTAAATCCCACTAGAGCAGATATTTGATCAGCTTGATTTTACAAAACTTATTTTGATGAGTTGCTAGTGTGTGTGTGTTTTTACATAGGCATGCTTTTCTTCTATGCCATCAGAAGAAAAAAAAAAAAAAGGAAGACTGGACCAAACTTAGCTTTTGTTGCTTAATTTTATATACTGTGGCCGCATGAAAGTCCACAGAGCATTTGTGCAAGTGCTTGCAGAAGTGAGGACTCATTAGAGAATTGATTGGCCCACCTTCACTGGAGTCAGGCAGGCTACAAAAGACCACTTGAGATTCACACAGTGATTAGCAACATAGAGTGGTTTAATTAGGATCTGATGAGTTGTATTAACTTGATGCCACTATGATTCATCACAGCAATACTAGTTTGATTGTTAGCAACACTTCGCATACCTCCTGATGGGCCAGGTTGAGCTAAAAGCATCAATCGTGGCTGTAGACAGATGTCCTTTTCTGGAGGTCTTTCTGTTAGACCATGTCCCCCCAGTCTCTGCTTTGTACTATGTTTCCACAGACGTTTCTCTTTGTACTACTACCCTTTACGCAACTCCCGTGCTCTTTGCACTCTTGGCACGCTTCTTTGCAGCTGCGGCAGTGGTGCTAGGACAGGTTTTTGAAACACCACATACTGAAGAATATCAGGAAACTGCCTGCTGAATTTAAAATAACTTTGTCATAATGGCAAGTAAAATCCGAAGATGACTCTGTAACTCGTGTGAGAATAGTAATGGCTGTGTGAAGATAATGTTAACTTGAGGTTTTGGTGCATTGAAAATACAGGCACACTGAGCACGGGGTGTGTAACTTGCTGTACCTTGATGTTGACAAATTGATGGATAGGGAAATCATTTATGGGTGTAAAATACAATCCCTTACTTTGATTATGCAGCTGTTAACACTGGCAGCATTAAAGCACTTGAATGTCCTGGAACTGGGTCAGGACACAGCTCTACCTAGGAAGATATTTTGTCAACAGAATCTTGTAGAAGTTGCCTACAGAGAGTGTAATTCTAGGGCAGCTATGCACCATATGTCCCCTCTTGTACGCTCATGTATTTTCACTACTCCTCATAACCTTCTCTTGAGCCAAATTCTTCCTATCTGGCTGCTTCCTCTTCTCCTGCCTCACCTGTGTGTCTCCTTGCTGTTGTGGTGTGCCCATCTTGTCCTCCAATTTCCCTCTGTCCTCCACGCCTCCCGCTTGTCGAGGAGTAGAAAAGGTTGGATGCAAGAAACTAAGGGCTCAAAGGACTGAGAGCAGATGTCAGAAAAGCCCTTGGGTAGGTGGGAAGAGATAGAGAAAAGGGGAGAAGATGGATAAAGTAGTGGGTGAAGCATGGGAGGCATGAACGCAGAAGCGAGATCTAGGGCCGGAGGGCAGGGAGTGATGGGGATGGGCAAGGTGGAGGAGGAAAATGGATGCTGAGCAAGAGGCAACAGTAAACATGACTTCGGTCGCTAGCAGCAAATGATGGGGGTGGCGGGTGCCTGCACCCCTCCTGGTCAGCCGGATCAGCAAACACAGTTTTTGTGAGCTGGCTTGAGAAGTGCTTTTGAAACCAGGAGCTGGGAAGTCTCTTTGAATGCAATTCACCTTTTTGCCTTTTCTTATCTCCAACAAGGTCCCAGTCTTCTGCCTCTGCACCACCCAACCTCTGAACTGCGCTTGGCAGTGCCTGTTGTTGGCCAGAGGGTGTATTCGGTCCATCCTTCACCCTCCCCTTCCCCGAGGCACTCCGGGCCATGGCTGCCTGCTCCCTGTGGGGCTCCCCGGGTGCTGCCAACGCAGAGGAGGGCGGCTGTTCCTTCTTGCGTGGGTTTGGTGGTGACGGATGTCTGGCCTCGTGATGGAGGCATGAGCCGGGTGCTGGGGTGTATGTGGCCACTCTGGCCTCACCCCTTCTGCAAGGCCTTGTGGAATAGAAGAGAAAACACTAAAATACCATTATGTTGTCCACTGCCTTGCTGCATTTTAAAAATATTTAAATTTTGCCAGTCTCCTTTCTTCTAGAAGCTTTTCAGTGTGGCAGCCGTGCTACATAAAGGTAGCTGGTGCTAACTTCTATAACGTAATTGACAACAAATTCCACTGTTATCCAAGTCCCTTGGGCTCTCTTGTAGGTTTTTATTATGGAAGTAGTAAAGTACTTTGGAAAGTTGTATTGCATTCATTTTGCTAGCTGTATGTTTATACTGTGTTTATAATTTCTAGCTATTAGTTTATAATTCCATTGAAGAGAAAAAAGATTTGGTTTTGGCCTGCGAAAGTGGAATCTGCTTCTTTTAAAGAAAACCGAGTGTGTTTCCTTTTAAGAATTAATATGATATCATTTATTTTTCCTATCAGAAGAAACTAACTACAGACGAAAAAAGACCATTTTCGTTTGGTAATGCAGAACTAACCCAGACTTACTGATTTTAAATTCCACTCACAGCATTACCATTGCAGAAACAAAACAAATTTTATTAATTATTTTTGGCCAATGTTGGTTTTAGGTGTTAGTTTCATGTTATGTTTTAGGAGTGAAAAACAAGTCCGGAGGGAATGCAGAAATGAGGTTCATTACTTGTTAATAAAGTTTAGATATTTTCTGCATTGCCAATTTCTACCTTTTTTTTTTTTTCTGGTGTGAAGTACCCTGCTTATGGGAAAGGAGCTGTGTAAAAAAGGGGTATTTGCTTGCCTTTTCAGAGCTGAAGTAGATAGTTCATAGCACAGGTCCTGAAATAGCGGTCCCTGTTGTGAAAATTTATAGTCTGACATTGCAAATAAAAGTACTTGGTTTAAAACCACCCAAACCCAAAGTGAGTGCTGAGATGAGTAGAAGTAAATTTAAGAAACATGATGCTTCAATAATTCTCTGTTACAATGTTTTGCAAATTTTCTTGGAGAACGTTGTTTCAGTTCTCCCGGTGGCAACCCAGTTTAGCCTCAGCTGAGCAGACCAAAGACCTCGCCAGTACAAGTTTCTTTAAGAATTTTTTTCAGTTATAGTCCTGAGGCAAGGGAAATTGTGGCTTGCTCTGGTTGTCTCTCAGTGGTGACCTTCAGAGCTATTCCATCACTTCCTGCCATAATTTTGTTTTTCAGTGCTTCTCACGTGCTTGTGCTATTGTGTCTCTGTAACGGTGCTGTAGCTATAATTATGCTGCAGAAGCCTGTCGTCAGTGCTCCAACTTCCTCAAAAGCTACAAATTAAGCTTTCTCATGCAGATTTATAGGAGAGAGGCTTTTTAGATTTTTCCTCTTTTTAAAGCTGGAGATCCGTGTGACTCAGCCTGAGGGAATGATGTGTTTTGAAAGTGAGAGGTCTTCTGCTTTTTCCAAAGTCTGCTGTTGTTTTTCTGGAATACAAGACGTCAAATACAACTGCATTTAGAAACTTTTTGTTTTATTTGGTTTTTTTTAATGAACGCCATCCCTTTTATTTATTTGAGAAAGGCGGATTTGTTATATTGATTAATCACGTGAACCTAAAGAGTTGATCAGGAGCCTTAAAAAATGTAATGGGTTTAGGACCCGTTACAGTGCTGCAAAAGGTGTCTTTTAGGATGAACTATATACCCTAAATAGTGCCTGATGCATTTTAGTGTTAAAGTAACATTGAAACCGTACACAAAGAGGAAAATTGAAAGCTTATTCCAGTGACCTTTCCTCCAAGTCACAAGACCCACATGGATCTTACGTCAGTGGGACTCTTAAGGCTCTCTTTCCCCCAATCCAGCAGGGATAGTAAAAAGGAGAAACTTTGCACTTAGTGTCCTGCTTAGCGGATGCACTAGGCATGGCCACCACTTAGTGTGGCTGCCAGTCCTTGCTGCATGGTTGCTTCTTGGTACTCTGTTGTGGCAAAGCAGAATGCCTCTATTCCTTAAAATGAAGAATTTCATGCACCGTTGGGCGGTGCAGGCAAGTACCACTAAGATAATGACAGAACATCTTCCCTGATAGATGTGTACAAGAAAGATTGTTTTTCCTCTTTGTCACCACAGGTAAGGATCTGTAGTTAGTGTAGTAATTAAGCCTGCTGTGCAATCGGGAGTCCTTGAAACGAGTGGGAAGGAAAAGCTTTCCTCCCCCTTGTTCGGCGCTGAAAGCGCTTGGGATTGTCGGCGTTCGTCCAGGAACACAACAGCGAGAGCTAGAGTGAAGGCTTGTTGTCTTTCTCTCAACTTGTTAATGAGCATCCATAATTTAGCTTCAAAATTAATGAAGAGGTTTAGTCCCCGGCTGAATTATTAGCTTTTTTTGTCAGTTGCTCTGCATCTTTCTCTGTATGTACACGCTAGCACACACGTACACACACATGTGCCCCATTACATAGTTTTTCAGTAAATAAAATGTTTCAGTAAATATTGGAGTTGAGAGTAGATAGCAGGTACCTGAGGTGAAGGAAGAAAGAACAACACTTACAAGTTGTATACTCTTTGTATATTAATTTCACAGATTTAGTAAGCCCTCAAATAGCCCTTTTTATTGTATCCCAGCACTGTGCTGACCCCAGTTGAAGAGAAGACCTGATTTACTGGCCTTTCTAATACTAATGGTGAGATTGGCTCCTGTTTCCATGTGTTTATAGCCTTTATAGCCTGAATAAACAAGGGGGGTGGGGTGGGGAATGGAAAAGTGAAGCAGAAGGTAAGTGGCTTGCCCAATTTCATAAGGCGTGTTGAGAGATGCAGGTCCCATTGCCCCAGGCCAGTGCTCTGTTCTCTCGGAGGTGCTTTGCAAGGATTAAGAGAGGTTCCTTGCACCTGGATTAGTTGCAGATAAAGTGGATGCTCTCTGCAGTAAAATGTATAATATCAATAAACAGCTAAAATAATTGGTCTCCTTTGAAGCCAAAAAACACGGTATTAAAGAATAGGCGATATTTTAGTAAAGAGTCTAAAACTGATTCTAAAATCAGCATTTTGATCTGCAGGTAAATACCATTCAACTCCAGTGCTTTGTTTATCTACTCAGGCAAAATGTCAGTCTCTGGACTGATAAATAAAATTTACAACACTTGTAGGAACTTGCAGTGCAGATTTTTAATCTGCATCTTTTGCCATTTGTTTTTCCATTGCTGATGGATGTTAGGATGCTTCAAAATCCTTAGCTCACATATGGAAGGAAACTTCAATACTTGTAAACTACCTTTTTATGTATCCAAAAGCTCAGATTAAGCCTGTTCAGTTCTTAAAAGCAAGACTACTTTATTTACAGTACCGAACTTTTAAACTGCTGCACAAACTGTGAAATACTTGCTTTGTATTTAGAGGTGTAGTCTGCCACCAACTGTGGTTAAATCTGTGCTAGTGGAGCTATCTCTGTAAGACACCATAGAAGAAGCTGGGTCATTAAATTTGTAACAACTAAGCTTAGAGGACTATAGTAGGAGAATTAAGCTGTACTTTCCTTGACATCTTTTTAGAGATTATGTGGTTGCCTGATATGCTGAGATAATATTAGAACAGGATGGGTCCACTGATCCTATTATCTTGACCTAATTGATGCAAATGAGACAAAAGCACACTGCATCCTCTTGACATGGTTGTTATAGCTTATTCTTCTTTCTCACAGGTGCAGTCAAATTCTTGGATCTAGAGTAAACAGAAAAATAATGATTTCAATATGCTTTAATGAATGTTAAGGCAAAAAAAAAAAAAAAAAAAAAACCGAAGAAGACAACCGAAAAAACCCATAAAGCAAGAATAGTATTTACAATACAAACCAGAAGTGAGCGGAGCAGTTAGGGTGTGAATACATAAGTATCTTGGTTCACTTACAATTAGGATGCACATAGAGAAAGATGCGGTATCTCAGGAATTGCAGGGTGGTTCTGTGATTGTCATAATAATTCTCAATTGCAGCTTTGCTTCTCACAATTATGTTCTAGCAGCTTCTATGTCTGTTTTAGTTGTTACATGTGTTTGGTCATTTCCCTCAAGATGACTGTCTTCTCTCTGAAACACTTGACTAACTAAATTTTGTGCTTTGAGTCTTTTAGTTATATTTGGATTTTTTACAAGATTCTTAACTAACCTCATAATTTGGGAGTTGATGCTGTTCTTATAAGGACTCACATGATGACGTTTCTGCAGGGAATGCATGTTTTTCATATGAGAGTTACACTCTAAAAAACGGCCGGTGGGGATGAGTGTTGGCCATCATAGTTTCAGTTTTGCACGGTCTTGCTGTGTCTGTCCAACAAGTGCTAGCAACAGAAATAACTTTATCTTTGGGTCAGATCTGGACCTGGCATCACTCTCTCTTCCTCATTTGGCTGGGACTTCCCTGTGGGTTCCCCCGCATTGCTGGTGATGATGCTTCTGGGATATTGTCTCTTCTGAATTTCTGACCCTGATTAGAACATCTATATCAAACCACAGGAGCTATTCTAATTGAAGCTGCTGTGTTTATACATACAAAGGTTTTTTCCTTGAATTTAAATTTTGCAATAAATCAATGTATAAGAAATTTCTAACTACTCCTGATAGCTTGGATGTTAAGCGGGCAGCTATTGCTGACACATTCTGTTACAACAGATGTAAGAAATTATAAAGAGAAATGTACCTCCAACATCTATGTTTTAAGACATTTCTGGTACGTATTTTGTCTAGGGATCCAAGCTGCCTACTGCTTATGTCAGACAGAAATTGGAGCACAGTGTCTAGTGGAATCTGCCCTTGCTGTGCAATCCTCCACTGGAAAGTGGAACTGGGCTGTGTTGTAGGATCCATACAGGAAAAGGTCTACTTTTTGTATCCAAGACAAGGCTTGGGGGGGGGACGGACGGGGACGACGGACGACACACAAATGTAGTTTTGGCTCTAATTTATTTCAAATGAGTCTTGTATGGTAGAGCTTGGTTCTTACTATTTGATACCAGCAGAATGCTGCCACCTGTCTTGCAGAATGCTTAAATGAGGTCACTAGGAGTTTGCTTTATTTTCAATCAGAGAAAAAAATAATACTGAATTCCTAAACCTTTTTAGGTGAAATTAGGATGCTACTTTGATAGTGCCACATAGAGCCAGGGGAGCAGATGGAAACAATTGGCTTCTGTTTGTTTTAAAAACACAGCTTACAAAAGATGAGGCAATAACAGAAGCATCAGCATCACGTATGTTGTGCTTAATGGCACCCCATGACATCTTGGCCATCAAACTAGGAGTAATTTTTGATTAGCTAGATATGAACTGGTAGTTTTTCTCCCTTGCATGTGGTCTTTGTATTTGGTTCCCAATTTTTGTTGCTTCTGAGTGTGGTTGATGCTATTCTTGATAATGTATTTATTTTCCATTGAGTTTCCAAACACAATTTATGCTCCTCTGCAATCAAGTGCTTTTGTGGAATCCAGGGCAGGCCCGATACACTGATTTTTCAAGTTTGTTCCATGTGTTAGCAGAAAGATTGGGAGCACATCTCAGCTATGAAGTCTTTTTACATCAGTGAAAAGGTTCTTTTCTTTTGAGAATTGCATTGCTTGATGCAGGGATGGTGTTTTTCTGAAGGAGGATTGCTGCTTAACGTCCTTAATGACAGTAGACAATTTGGCAAAACACAGGCAGACAGAAGTTTTATTCACTGTGTTTAGTAGAAAGGTAGCAATTTTATTTTTTATTATTTTAATCATGACAAAGATAACGGATCTTGTGAGAGTAAATGGCACAGCTATTAGTATAATTTTGCTAGAATTACATTTAAAATACAAAGGTTTCTGGAGCAGTAGATAATGATGAAGTAGGGACTGTGCAGAGCTTTCAGGATTCCCTGATAAAGTCTGCTATTTAATCAAGCTTTTGTTTTATTATGGCTAAATGTAAAGGCATGCATTAAGGAGGAAGAGAAACAGACCCTTCCAATGAAATGGAGAATTGGTATCCAGCAAAGAAGTCCATTTAAAAAGGATGCTTGAACGATAAGGTGGGTATTCAGACAAGACACAAATACAATTCTAGAACCAAAGAAAAACTGTGAAAGACTTGGAGGTCAGTGCTTTGCTTGCCGAAACCAAAGGTAAAGGCTGTTTATTGTATGTTAACTTCATAGAAGGAAAAATGCAAGATCCTGCGCTTTGTTTTGTCAAGAAAGGCAGGCAAAACAAGAATTTGTTTGACACCTGAATTTGTTTTAAATTGAAAGGAAAAGCACAATTTAACAGTGAATTGTTGGAATGGCTGTTGAAATTGGTGAGGTTTTCATTTCCTGATGTGTGTGCATCAAGGGAACATTATTATTTTTGTTTACCTAGATATGCTTTAGTCAAAATAGTAGTAGAGTAGTTAAGCAAATTAAAATACTCTCAGTTCAGTGTCAGAAGGGACCGTTCTTGCTTCCAGCCTGGTCTTTAAAAACTGTGAAAATGTGCAGCAGGCTGATGTCACTTGCTTCTAATTAGAGCCTTGTTGTAGCCCGTGTTTGTGAGGACTGATTTTAGTATCTGCAGCTGAAGGAAGGAAAACCCTCAAATGTTAATGCATCCGAGACTGGAATGTGTGAGCTGTACGAGGGAAATCCACTGCTGCCGTGCCAGGCGGAGGGCTGAATCCGGCAGCCTCTCCTCTGGCCAAACTTCCATTAATCTTAGCAGAAAGGTGAGAAGTGTCCGTTCTGCATGTCCAACTGGAATTTTCCCCCTAAGACGAACGCTTCACTGCGGGGGGAACCCAAACCTAAACAATACCTGCCATTTGTGTGATGCTCTGAACGAGAAGCGGGTTGCTCTCGGCAGGTCTGTAGCGGTAGTTGGGGAAGCGGGGTGCTGCCGTACGCTGGCCTCGGTCTTGGGGGATGCACAGGGCGCTCGGTGCCGCTAGACAGCAGAAGTAGAAACTTCCACTTCTCGACGTGAAGGCAGTTTTGTCTTGAATGTGTGTTTTGTGTGAGCAAGTTGGGTTTTTACAGTCTGTCAGTCACATGCTTTATGATGTTTTATCGTAATGGGGGACTGACAAGTGAGAGAAGGAATGGTCATACTTCTCAAAAGCTTACAAAAGCATTAAACGGTTGTTAATCATGCTCTCTTTCTGAATAACAAACTGATAATGTATAAATAATTGGAACGAGGAGTTCATTGTAGCTGTACAACATCTTTTATTAAGTTTCTTATTAAACTGGGCATAATGAATCACTTAACTGGGTTACAAGTCAGTAATGCAGTGTGTGTGTGTGTGGGGAAAGAATTTTCTTTTCATGTGCTTTAAAAAGTATCTTGAAAATAAGGCATGCTGGAAGAGTTGTGGGGGTTTGCGACACCCACGTATGGGATGCTATCGCCTGGTGTTGCTGCGAGGGAGCTGAAGAGCAGCTGGGTACCACTGGCGGCTGCTGCCTCCCTCTCCGGTGCGAAACCATGTCGCAATGTGTTGGGTTTTGCCCGTTTTCTGTGGTGGGTGGTGGGGGCCCTGGGTTCATCATGCTGTGTGCGTTGCTGCAGCAGCTGCTTTCCCAGCAAAGAGGAAAGGAAACTAGAGGGCCAGCTAGAAATGTCCTAGGGGCCAGGTACGGTCAGTATCTCCTGCCAGCACAGGTAAACATTGAGGTTTACTGGTGCAACATGGTCTTGGCAAGAATAAAAGTCTGTTTTTTGCAGGAGAGTTAAGAGGATTGTGGGTTGAGAGTTTGTGTTAAATCTTTAATAGTGGCAGGAGTTTGGGGGTAGTTTTTTTAAAAAGAAATAAAAAGCGGCAAATGCAGTGTGGGTTGCTGAAGTTGTAAAGCAGAGCATGTTATTAGCCGCAGGAGGGTTAAACAGTTGAACGATATAGACTGTTTCACTCATAAGTGATAACTAATCTGTCTTTTTATTGCTGACTCCATTTCTGCTGCTAGCTCAGACTTCTCTGTTACTGTCAATGACGTTTGGCCATTCTGAATGTGGCCACGCTTTGCTCAATGGTCGGTGCAACCTATGGGGCCCAGAAACCTCCTGCAGGAGCAGGGTGGGGATGAGCAGCTAACGAGTAAGGCTCTGAAGAGCAGAAAGCTTTCTCCCTTGGCAGAAAATCCCTTTTTGGAAGTTTCTTCCCTTTCTAGACATGTGTCAGAAACCTCTGATAGAAGGGGATTGAAAACGGGATGATGGATTTTAAGTTGTAACGCTCCCTCACCCCCCGTCAGTTCCCAGTTGCATTTACAAGGTAAAATTAATGAAGTTAATTACACCTACTCAAAATTTTGGTTGTGTGAATTACTTAGATCTTTTAAAATAGAAGACTAATTTCTTGCAGGGTTCACAAGCTTTTTTTTCAGGCTTGGTTGGTTACTTTGGTTTATCATCCCCACGATGCGTGCTGCTCTGGGGTGCGCCTTTCAGAGTAATACAAGATGCCCAATTCAGATTAAAGGCCACTGCAACGTTCAAAGCAAAACCACTGTAATAATTATAAAAATAATATTAAAGACCAATTTCTAACGAAGGTGAAAAGGAGGATGGATTCAGAGAGTTAAAATGTAAAGCAAAATAAAAGGACAAGGTGCTTACAGGGTAGAAATACATCATGTAATTAACAAAGAAAATGTCTAAAATGTGGCTTGTCTGAAAGTCTTTTAGTTGTTTATTTTGGTGTCATCATTGAATTTTTAGGGGTGTTGAGATGGCGGGGGTTGGGGTGGGGCGGAAGTCCAAAGAATAATCTGTACAATCAAAACATTTAAAAGTGGTACATTACAGTGTATAGTATTCAAGATGAGGACTTCAAAGAATGTTTGGAGAGATCAAACATACATGATTGTGAGGCTTTAACTGATAATTTTATTTTAAAATAGCCTGACATGTAAGGTTGACATTAAAGATGAGCCTAAATTTAGGGCTGGGGGAAAACTTCAGCATGCAGTTTGCTTTTCACTGAATTGCATGTTGTTTTTCTTAGGAAACTTTTCTGCAGATTTAAATTAAAACTTTTTCTTGGTTTATGTTTTTTGGTTTGTTGGGGGGGGGCATTTGTTTTATTTTATTATTTTTTTTAAATTAAAAATCAAGTAGATGTTTTTTATTTGGAAACACTCCTCACGTCCTGTGGTGATTTAAACTTGAATTTCTGTATAATACTCATTTACTGCTGTGCCCTGGGCTTGTACCTGGCCTGTGCCTCCTGTGGCACCCCTTGAGCAGGACCTTCCAGACTGGCTGTCACTGTCCTTGTGTCTCCTGAAAGGCAGAACATGCTGTGTTTTGTGACATGTAATTCAAAAAGAGCATGGTTTACATGGAAAATATGAAGGTGACATGTACATTACTAGAGCTTTCCTGAAACATTGCAGCAGCTTTTCCAAATGGAAGACTGCAGATTTTTCAGTTAAAAGACTTGTGTTTCGATTTTCCATCAATAAAATTATAATGCTCATAGCGTACAAGTTCTTATTATGCACAAAAGCAATACTAACAGAGATTTATTTCCAAGGAGAAAAGGCAAAAGCATCACATATGCGATCCTGATACAAATGATTACCCCCCCAACATATGCAGTATAGTACTATCGGGTTAAGCATGTCATGAAGGCTCACATGGTGGTCCAGCAAACATGAAGAACAACAGGATCTTGAACAGCCATATTATCTAGGCATTTCGTTAGGGTTCTCTGAACATGCACACTTGAAAAACCAGTTTAACAGGAACAAGCGCTGGTTGAGCACGGTTATGCAAGTAAGTCTGGACGGGCATTGGAAATCCTTGAAGGAAACAAATATTCTCAGCTGATGATACTTCTCCAGGGCATCAGGGTTGTGAGGTGTCCTTCGGAGTTGCAGGACTGCAGGTTGCATTCCTTTCGTTAATGACTGAGCCATACCAAAGGAAGTCATACTTCCATTTCAGAAAACCTGTAGCGTTAACTACTTTTTCTTTGGGTTGTCTTGGGCTAGGTTGATGGAGAGAGGAGCTGTCTTTGGTTTGGTTTGTGCAGCATCCAGAACAAGGAGTTGCATACCTGTGAGTGAGGTTCACTAAGAGCTGTTGCAATAAGAGCAAAGTGATGTCTTGTCTTCCAAAATTACATTTCGGTAAAGTACATGCTCTAAAACCCCCATAAAATTCACATGGAGACAAAATATTTAATGCAACTACTGGTTCGAGTGTACTGATTACAGGAGTCGTGAACATAGAGGGAGCGCTTCTCTGAAAATCTGCAGTTTTAGAAGCAATAAAAGTCGTTTGTTTGTTAAGTTAGTTATCATAGGGACTTGTTCTTTTTCGGTCTGTGTTTTGGGTAGTTACTAGTTTCACCTAAAGTTAGAGGCACTGTGTGTTTGTCATTATTTAATTGTTTTTGTTATGTTCTGCTTAGAACATGGAAGTCCTTTATTTTCTGTTTGTTGCTGTGAAATTGTTTCAAGTTTTATGACTTCACAGATACGGACTGTATCAGCGGTTTTGTGCATATTTATGATTTTGGTGTTTTACAAGATGCTGGAGATAAGCCCCTCAGCTGTCACCATTCTCTATCTGTTTGCTGCTGATGGAAACACCTTAGCAGCAGCAAGTAAACTGCGGGCAAAAGGAATTGCAGCACTAACATAAAATTGTTTCTAATCTAAGTGCTTCTCAGTTGAGAATCACAGTATGAGGAAAAAACATATTCAAGGAATCAGTCAGTTGTAGCTTTTTTCTAATGTACTATATTTACAATCTCTGGCAATTTGAGCTGAGCACAGCGAAAACCTGGCCTAATTGCAAGGACTGCAAAAAAATACTTGCACTTTTTTCCCCTGAATAAATAGTTATTTCTTCAGGATGAAATGCATATCGGCATTATGAAAGAAAACAATAACAGTGCTGTGTCTGCACTCATTAAGTGGTTGGAAAAGAATGTACAAGTCCAGATTTTTTCTTTGGATCTACCTAGATTTCATACCACACGTTGGAGCGTATTCCCCAATGCTTCTGATTCTAAAGGAAATAGAGTACATTTTGATGATACTTTTATTATCACTTTTCTTCCAAGAATGTCTGTAACATTTTGGATTCAGTCCTGTGCGATAGTATGCCAAGAGTAAGCCTTTGTAATTCTGGAGTGTAGGTATACAAAATAACACAGGATTTCATAATGTATCTGTAATTCATATCAGCACCAAAGTGTTTATGACTTGAAAGAGATACGCATTACTTCTGTGAGACTGCATGTAAACATATATATTTAGGCAACTTTTTTTTTTTTTTTTTTTTTTTTCAGCATTGCTGACTTAACTTGTAAAATACTATTGTTTTTTTCATCTTAGGTCTGAGGGTAACTGTGTTACTGACATCATGCCTCATGGTATTGGGAGCTGGCCTGAGATGTGTTCCAGTTTCAGACCTAGAAATTAGGAAGAAGTAAGTGAATTAGTTATTTTTAATATACATATTTTATAGTTTCCGCTAATGTAATTTTTGCTGCTACTGCAAAGAAACGTTAGTAAAGATTTTCTGTATGAATTTGATATGCCAAATGTTTGTGGTGTGCGTGTGGGATTACATGCTTCCTTGCTTCTTCAATGGATTTTTCTAGTCCTTCTTCCACATAGTATCTGAAGATCAGAAAGCCCTTTACAAACTTGAGTTAATTAAGTCTCACCCCATTCTGCATAACTAATATTAATCTGTTTTGCAAACAAGGAAGCGGAGATTTAGACAGGTTCAAAAACTGGCCCAAGATCACACAAGGAACCATGCCACAAACCCCCCAAATATGTAATTTGTATGCAAATGTTAAATAATTAGTTCATGTTTCTCATATTGGATGTATGGGATTGTGCAGTGAGACAGATGAATTCATGCAAAATGCCCTTTTTCATGTCGTCTCTTCCAGTCTGCATTCCAAAGTAGTCTTGTACTTTCTCTGTGGTTGAAACGAATGCCTTCTGTACACGAGCAATTTAAGAGTTTGTGATAGAGACAGATTACTTCCTAAAAATCACACAATCCAAACAATTCAATTGCCCCATCAACCTATCCTGAACCTGGGAATCCTCGATAAGTACAGGAGTTGCATCCTTTTCATGCAACCAAGGAATAGGGATCACTTGTTGTTCACTTATCTTTGGTTTGCCTTTCATGCTGAAGGAAGAAGGAGTACAGGCATTACTGCATTTTTGTGCTTCTTTAAAAACAGTAGTAGCACTGGATCTTCACTACTTATGTAAGCACTAAGAAAAAAATGTTTATAAAAGGTTTTAATGTGTTTTTTTCCCCTTGAATTGTAGTCAGCTTCTAGACAGTCCTTGTATTATTTCAGTAAATTCCATTTTTTTTCCTTACCTTGGAAATCAACTTGGCAACATTTAAGTTTAGAAAGAAAATGGTTGGTGTGAAGTAGAAGGCAGATGACTAAATGTCATCAATTTGTCACAAATTAAAAAAAAAAAAGAGGTTCAGAGGACTGAGAATGTGATAAACACATTGATTGTAAAACCAGCCCTGATCAGGAGTAAGTAGCTAGGATGTAATGACTGGTTTATTGAACTATGTGCAGTGTGGCGAGTAGGGGGTGCCATTTCAGTTCTTAGGTGCTTAGTGAGTGTATAAGAAAGCCCAAGGTGTGCTGCAGATGTTAGTTGCCAACAGCATTGCCCATTTCAATGTGCTGTTCAAGGACTTTGTGAGTAGGGGAGGCTGAACTAACTGTATTATGCAAGTGTTCACAGTTACCATTTCTATTTAGGGTAAAAATGTACGATTAAGGAACAGCCATCCTCATTGTGCCCTTGCTTTACCTTTTCTCAAGATGCTAAGGGACGCTCAACATCCAGTTCATCAGTCCTGACCGATATTGGATTAAATAGATAGATCTTTTAAATGGTCCAGATGGTTTAAATGCAGTTAAATGTGGTATCTTATGTTGCTTTTTTTGGCATAAATCATAAATTAAGACTTATGCTTGCCTAGGCTTTATCAAAAATAAGGATGAAGGCTGTAAGAACCTAAGAAGAAATTCCCAAATGAGATTTAGATGTGAGGTATCATATGAGGAAGGAGAATTTCCACATGCTTTGATCAACTTTAAACAAGCTTTTCCAGTGTAACTGCAGTGAGGGGATCTGGGAGAAAGGTGAAATAAATGCTTAAGAAGAAACATTCAAAGAACAACTTCTTTAACTGGGGTAAGAAAGGCTGTGGACTGCAAAGAGTCAGATGAGATATATAAAATATAATGATACGTTTTATTGAAAACCATATAGGGGAAAAAAAAAGAAAGCATGAGCAGAATCTTAATGGAAAAGGTCACTTCATTTATTCATGCCATGAAGGTATGCATCACCTCCAACTGAAATTGATAAATTTACTTACTTAGCTTACTCCAAAAAAAGAATTTTTCAAGAATTGCAGCTCTACCTGAGGAAGTAGTTTGATCTTTTTATACAGTTTGATTAAAAATCTACAGAGTATTAATTATAGCTAGCTGTGCAGCAAAAGGATGTTTTTCAGTGAAGATTTCTCGAGACATTGTAAATACTTGTACATACTGTGCGATGTAACTTTTATTGTTTTGAGGGCTAAGACTGAAGGTGAATTTTCATCAATTACTTGAGGCATGATACCAAATAAAATAATATTTTTGAGATGAGCATTACTGTTTAATGCATTAGCAACAACCGGCTGAGCACTAAAGTCTGCACTTACTCTGAATGTGTATACGCATTAATATGACAGCTTGAACATTACAGAGCCAGTCAGATGGACAAGATCACACACAAGCTAATATTGGAGCATTTCAGAAGCCAGCGTAACTGGAATTTCTTTAAATGCTTTTGCATGTTTTGTAATGTGTTCCTTCAATCCCTGGATAATCGGCAGTAATATACTGAAGGATTTCCATGGGACAATTATGTCAGAGTTAAAATACAGAAAATTACAACAGTGTTCATGAGGTTTGCCAGGTTTAGGGGTTTAGGGCTTTTCCTACTTTGTAGCTGTCTCTGCTCCCTAAGCTCTTGTAATTTAACTTTAAGGAGAGCTACTAAAGCCCATTGCCTATCAGAGCAATCAGATGTGAGGAAACCGACGTTAAGACTGACATTTAATCCTGACTGCTTTATGCTGCTTATCACACACAGACCTCTAATATCCAAGTGCATTCTTAAGCTCCTTTCTAGTCTGTAATTATTCTTTTGGCTCTAGCGCGGAACAGCAGAGTAAGACTATCTCCAGCTCTCTGAGTCATGTTTTAAACACAAACCTTAACCTCTGTTTTCAATTCGTTTGATGCCCGTGTATGTGCATGACTTGTATGAGGGAGAATTCAGGTTGCGCTTTTGAGTATGTCTCTTGAAGCAGCTGTTCCTTATGGTGAATGTTCATCCTCTACCAGTGTGACCTAAAACTGTGCTGGGAATCCATGCCAGAACCACAGAAACGGAGTGAAGGCTGAGTGGGAGCGCCTGGCGAAAATGTGGATGTATGGACTTGTGTTAGAGATTGAGGAACCAGCCTATACGTGGACTAGTAAAGTCCCTCTCATTTACATGTATGCTCTTGCTTACCCACTTTCCTCCTCAGCCCACTAACCTGTGAGGTTGATGTGTGTATCATAGAGACAAGGAGGTAAAAGAGAGTTTTTATAATGTACCATGCACATCTGGGCTTGTCAAATATGCCAGATATGTGACAGTGAATTTGACTTTTAAAAATAAACCCCCAAACTATTATTCCTTTCTAAATGTTATGAACACCTTATTTGCCACACCTGTTTTTTTCAGTTCATGGTTAATGTAAATTATATAGAACATAAAAAGAAAAAAAAAAGATGTTATCAAATTGTACCATTCCTGAACTTGCACCTTCTTCCCTTCCTGAAGGTTACAAGAGCATTACCAATGCTTTTTGCCTGCATCTGCAGGTCTAGTCCTTTCCTTTTTGACTACTACTTGGCATGGAGTGAGTATTTTCATGGGACTTTTAAAATTTGATTATTTTATCCTGAGTACTAACAGTTACTAAGAGGCAATTATTTTTTTTAATAGACACAGTCAGGATTGGTTTTTTCCCCTCATGTAACACTTAGTGTTTATCTCATTTTCTGTGTTTAGGAATAGATTTACGTACAGCTTAGGACCTCCGTATGATTGTAAAATATTAAATCGAGGCAAAAAGCTATATGAGCTGAAACATATGAGAAAGAAGGAAATAAATGATGAAATCAGCCCATAGCCATAAATTTGTGGCTTTCAGGACTGACTGTGTGATGTAAGACTTCTTAAAATGTTTTGAAAGACAGGATAATTAAAGACATGGAAGCAAAGGATGTAACATAATTTGTCATTTGTATTGAATATATTAATTAAGCAATTTATTAGAACTTAGTATGCTGTGGGCTGGTAGGGTTTGGCCATCACATTAGGTTTCGTAACAGAGAAGTAGTTGTTGAGGACCTTGAGTCACGGCAGTGAGAGGGCACTCCTTGGCACTAAGTACCATTAAAACATTTGTTGGGTAGCCAGCAAAACAATAACACGGAGAATGACAGTGGAAACAGGAGTGATAATTTACAAAGTCATTTATGGGGGACACGCTGGTAGTTGGTAGTTCCTGTAAAATGGCTTTTTCTTTAATCATACCACTTCTTAGGATTTTGAATTTTTTTGCCTACTCTTAGGTATACTGATGTTAACTTTTCCCTTCGTTGTATTTGTAGATTCGCTCTTACCACATCTTTGGTACGTTTTGTTTCTATTAGCTAGTTGCAACCTAGTTTGTATCAAGTATTTTATTCTTGTTAGACATATTCTTTAATAGTTCCACATTCTCCCTTTTTCACGGCTGAAAGCCCAAAGAATGACATGGGATCATCTCGTTGTTTGTCTTTCCTGATCGTAAAATGACTATGAGCCACCATTCTCATGCATGAAAAATGCAAAGGGACACCTCAGAAGAGGTAATTCAGTAAAGAAAGGACATAATAAAACTCATATTCCCTGGAAATACTGAACACACTTCGGTGCAAACCCGGAGCAGCTGTGGAGAAGAGAGATTAAAACGTTCCAGGGAGTGAAAAGAGCATTTTAAGAGAGGATGGTAGAAGAATCTGCCTGTAAGAAATAAAGACAGAGTGTGATGCATGTTGTGTGTTCCCTAACTCACTGGGGAAGAGAAATGAAAAAAGTATTTAAACTTATGCATGGTTCTGGGAGTAAAAAAGATGAATAAAGGTACCAGTTTGTATGCTGTAGCTCTGCGAGCGCAGGAGGAGGATGTTAAGATGCAGCACTTGCCTGGCACTGATGGTACTCGCTGGTTTGTGCTTTGGCTGCAGTGCTGGGGGAAGGCCGAGTTGGGTTAATCCATAGTATCAAAAAAAGAGGCAAGTGGGGGTAAAAGGAAACAAGTAATTCATGGGTAGATTCTCAGGGACTATTTAATCTTTATGCCCCTTAACAGTATACCTTGTTTTTATTACCTCCACGAGTTTCATCTTGTACACAGGTTTTATTTTTTAACCTCTGCTCCAAAGCTGTTGGTTTAGATGAGAGGTCCTGCGAGTTGTTCCTAAGTGGCAACAATTTTTTCCTGCTTTGCTTATTTGTTGATGGTGGATTCTGTGGGTGAGGACGTGTCCCTCTGCCTGCCCAGCAGTCCCACCTGCCACTGCCCAAGCCACGCGTCCTGTGATGCACCGGCAGCCGCTGCTCAGCACTGCCAATTAGGTGGCAGCCAAATTGGCTTCTCCTTCAGCTGAAACAGCCTTAGTGGAAACAGGAGGCGGCTTGACAGTTTTGGTGATAAATACTCCTTCCTCTTGCTTCTGTGCTGGATTTTGGCCGTGGAGCCGTGGGTGTCATCCGCCTCCCCCAGTGATGGGGGTAGCTGCTGAATTAGCAAATTTACAGACCCTGTGTAAGTTCTTGGAGTGGTAAATCCCGTAGATATATTAAAGGAAACAGAAATCTCAGAAGGGGCTTAGTATTGCAGCAATACTTAATGGGCAGCATTTCTACAAGGCCTCGGCTAATATAAGCCTATGTTGGAAGGAAAGAGAATTTATATTCTTTGTGGAATATTTAGCTCCATCTCATATAATGGCAGGTGTTATCCTCAACTGTAGTAAGCTTTTAATTTTTTTAATCATATGAGCTCTTTGCCTTAGTCTTGTGACTCATATTGTGTTAGCTAATTTCTGTCCTTAAAGAAAAATTCCTATTAGTTGAATTTATGTCAAAGTTACTGCATTATAATCAAAATGTCCTCTTGCTCTTTCACTGAAAAATTGTGCGGGAGCATTTAAATAGGTCTTGTTTATCTCATTCCCTAATTTGCCGCATCTCCTGTATGTTCCTACTCTTTTACTAATAAAAATGCTACTTAAGACCTATCTTGTGCTAAGTAATCTCCATCAGCTTTTTCCCATGGCAGCCCTGATAGCAACCAGTCCTGGTGCCCTTCCCTCATAACTTGTTTCAGTATGTTTTGCCTCGTTAGCCCATAATGTAATTGCCTACTTTGTGTTTACAGCAATACTGTTTATTTTGGGTCTGTTCATATTTGATCAGTGTGTCTTCCCTTAGTGTTGCTCTAAAGATGTCTTCTTTTAAAGATAGGTTTGTGGAGTGGGTTAAGCTTTAAGAGAAAAACAAAAAAAAAACTTTTAATAAAAAGCAATGCCAAAAAGAAGCTTTGATTTCATGTGCCCTCATCCTTCAGACTTGGATAAAGCTTTCAGTGAAGAAACCTTCTTCTCAGCTGTGTGACAGCTCTGATGGCGGCACAATAACATGTCGTGACGATGTGAGGATGTGAGTGAATTTGTCACCGTACTGCCAGGGGTCTCACTTGTACGCCCACCTTGTTCCTTTCCTCTGTCAAGACCTCTGATGCAGATGTCATGGTCTTGGCCTGAGATTGCTGCTTCCTCTCCTTGCAAATCCTTGTCTCTCTCTTGGCAGGATCTCAGTAATAATAGTTTTGGGGTAACTCCGTTTTTCCAATCCTTTTAAATTTAAAACTGAAACTCACTGGTTTTTAGACCATTGCAAATCTGTTTTCTGTTTTTTTTAAGAGTAGGAGAAGAGGCATGAGGCTGGGATGCCTGGGAGATGCTGTAGTCCTTTCCAAGTCGAGTCCCGTAATGATGTGACCGACTGTGCTGAGGCCATGATACGTGAGCCCAGTTCCTGATAAAAATGGTCGAAAGTACATTTTTAAGTTTTTCTTTTCTTTTTTGCTGTATTGCTGGTGATAACATACCACATAGTGACTCAGGCTTTCTGGTTGTAATAGTTTTTCTTACTGATGGGGAAAACCAGCTTTAAATTATTCCACATATCAATGGTCGCATGCATCAAAAACAAGGTAAAAAATGCTAATGGCCTCAATCCATGAATATCCAGAAGGCACAAAGCTTTTGTAGTATAAATATATCATTTAATGAAAATATTGAAAGGAAGTGCATTTCCATGAAATTCATCTTTCAGAATGTTATTTTTAATAGATGAATTCATTGCTTTACCCAGAGGTATTTTTCTTTCCAGTCCTTTTCCAGACATAGAGCCTTACTGCACTCTCTTTGGGTTATGAACAGAATGGCATTTGTATCAGGTTATCCCCATATTCCATAGCAGTGAGCTGCTGTAAAACATGAATTTGACCCCTCTATCTCTATCTTTTTAAGGTAAAGTGCCTGAAAAGGTTCCACTTAATAGAGGGTTGTTTCGTTGTATTTATTTTTTTGAGTCTAAAGGAAAAGCTGTATATTTTTCTAGTAACTTGATTGTGAAAAATCAGAGGTGGTTCTTTACAAAACTGGTATCAGTTCCCTCCAAGGTATAATAAATCCCGTAATGCAGATAAGTTCATGTCTTTTCATATTCCTTTTCCTGGGCAAGCAACTTGCATCATACATCAATCTAGATGCTCTAGAATAGGAGGTACTTACTTTCTTGCCATGTAGTGAGGCTAAATTCAATAGCACTTGAAAAGTGCTCTGAAGTTCTCCAGTGGAAGGGTCTCTTTCATTTGCTTACAGTAGTTCCCACAATGAGCTAATCGCTATATAAACTTATTTGTCTTCCAAATTAGCAGGAGTCGAACAATCCACTTCTTTCAGTGAGTGAAAACGTCAGGCCTGTGAAAGAACACTCAGCCATCCATTTCTGTAAAACATTAACTTCTTTAGCTGGAATCCCTTTTTGGGTTAATTGTTAGGATCAGCAATTAATCTACTAAACTTCTAACAGACTCCGAGGCGCGCTACAGCTCTGCCTTTGTGCAACAGCAGGCTAGCGCTCTAAGTGACTTCATCGCTCCTCACACTTTGCCAAACAGTAGCAAAACCGAATTACCAATTATTTTTTTTCATTGCATTTGTATAGAAGTTGGAATAGTGACTAAGCGGTCAATTCTCATGGCAGCTAATGGGAAAAGTACGGTAAAAGTTTCAGGAAAAAAACCTGCACCAAATTCTCATCTTCACAAGGCTCTTGAGATGAGCTGTGCTCCCTCCTAGGACCCGGAGGAACCTAATTTCCAGGTTGACCAGAGGGTCATCAGAGGCTAGTAGAGAAAATCCACATTTAGAGAGTCAGAGCAGCGCACTGGGGCTGACGGCCTCACTCTTCCCCTGTGTTGCCTGCCAAGGAAAAGATGAAAACGCCTTTGCCACTCCATTAATCGGTGTTAAAATACTGATACGACTTCTCCAGTCCTAGCCATCCCAAAACAACTTCAATTAACACATCCTAGAACTGAGCTTTGGAAGCTTATTTTAATGTTGCTGTTTAAATCTGTTGTATTAAAAGTAATATTTTGGGTAAGTTGTTTTCCCTCCATGTTGCCGTTGTTTCCCCATTTGAGTATGGAAACTAATGAGATTTTCTTTCATTTAAAGTGCTCCTAAGTCTAGGTGTGAGACATACTGTGGTAGAAACATTAAATATTTGGGTTTTTTACATGAAGTATTTATGTAACACACAGCTTTTTAAGCTGATAGGACTATGATCATGCATGAAAAGTTTCAACCTGCACAGGGAGAAAAAGATAAATAAATCCAACTGTAAATGGAAGGTCTTTCCCGTCTTAACTATATGATTGATGATAATTCATCAATCAGTAAAACCTTTTTCCTGTGTAATCTCACTTTTTTTTGGCTGTTAGGATATTGCAACAGTGACAGCAGGGAGTGAATAAAGTAGGTATAGCCATGTTACTTCTTAATACTCATATTAAGTCTTCTCTCAGGGAAATGATGAAAACCATATCATTTAAGTTATTTATAATGTGACTTGAGGAAAAATTCGGAAGAGAGATGACAGTGTAGTACAAAAAGAGTTTTTCTTCTTTAATTTCTATTTTTAGATTTCAACTATCCCTTTTCTATCTTTTCGCAATTCAGAGGCCAGTTTAGGAAAAAATGTGATCTTTGTTTTGTGCAAAGGGGGGCTGTGTGTATATATACATCTATATTAATTTTTTTGTATATACATAATGTAAATGTATAAGTTATTCATTACTGTGAAGCTATGGCACATTATATTTAGCACTAGCATTTACCACCAGTCCTCAAATAATTTATTTTTTTTGTAAAGGGCTCATGTATTCAATTGCAAGTTAAAAGTTTGGTAGAGTACACAAATTCATTAGCGCAGAGGTCCAGTACGCAAAAACCTTGAAATGAGTCTCTGACCTGGCTTTTGAAATAAAGATATTAAGATATTTTGGGTAGATGTTTACTTCCCCACTTATGCTTTAAGCTAGACAGTCATAGACAGTCATCAACTATTTTGTAAGTCAGGGATGAATTTCGGGTGTCGTTTTTTCCAATTTTCTCTTTCATGATTGTGATTAAAAAGCCTTCCACTCTTGTGTTTATTTTCTATTATTTGAAGTCAATAACTTTCTACTTCTTGATACATGAAAATAATTAGATGATGGTTGGATAAATAATGCATCTGAAAACAGAGCCGAGCTGGATAAATAACAGATGAAAATTACCCTGTTAGTGTCATAAGTCTGAAAAATATTTTTCCATCTGGGTAGGGTGCTGAGCTAAAGTTATCTTGTTAGCCCTTTTTCAGGGAAGAGAAATCTTGTTGTGCAGAATGAAACTGAAACAGTGGTAGGGAAGAATGCTGTTGCTCTTTGCACCTTTTCGGTAGCAGAAACAAGAAGAAAATTGGGCAGTAACAGAAACAAGTGCGTCTTGGTGTTGGAGCAGTTCTTAGCACTGATGGTGTACAAGAGGAGGCTCCTATGGGCTGTGAGACCGAGATCTAGCGCGGTGATGATAAGACGTTGTAACAAACAGCAAAAAGCCACCAATACTGTTGTGTTCATATTTCTCTGTCAGATGGAGCGGCTGCTACATATGTCTCCCTGAGTAGCAGCTTAGTAAATGCACTGAATCGCATTTTGAATCTCTTGTCCCTGCCTCACTAGGGAAATGAGTTAAGGATGTGTAGAGGAGCAATGCAAATAATCTTTTTCTCAGGAAAAAAGTAGCTTAATTCAAGCTAGTATTGAAAAACAAATAAAATAAGGTTTAGGCTGATGCTAGAAGAGATATTTGAGGTAGTAGTCTGTATGTCAGTGGCAATTTACTCTGAAAATAGTGTTTATTAACCCAAATGTGTTAGACTTGAAAAATTAAGCAATATGAAGATAAGGGGTGCTCTACCCTGGATGATAATGTAAAGTTTGGTAAATGCCAAAAATGCAGATGGAAGGGCAAATCCGTGAACAGGGAACAGACAGCACACCAGGCAGGGCAAGGCCAGAGAGAGAGCAGGCAGGAAAACACCAACAGAAGACACCTACAAAGAGACAAAAATTGGTTCTTTGGGAAAAAAAAAAAAAACAAACCACAAAAAAACAACTATGAAAAGTAATGCAGAAATAAAGTTCTGGATTAAGATACTACTTTCTTCCTTTGGATCTGCAAAGTAAAACTGACGTCTGTGTCTCCCTCTAATATAGACATCAGTCATAGAGCTTGATTCGCATAGTGGAGTTCAATAGACATAATCTAAATCTGAAATATAAATACCTGAAAAGAGTATGTATAATTCTCATGATATATGAATTGGGGTTTTTGTTTGGTGATTTGTTTGGGTTTTTTTTACAAAGCTTTTCTTCTACCAGATGAGGTGCCTACACGTCCATAGGCACTGCAGAAAAACTGTTGTACTTTTTTCTGATGTTAGTGAGTTTTAGTTGCCTTTAGGATTTCTATAGAATAGACATATTTGAATTAAAGCAATATTATCATAGTGGTATAACTGAACAGAAGGGTTAGTCTGGCATCTATTGCTATAAAGGTTGTTTTGTGGTGACAAAGTTTTCCTAGCATACAATAACAAAACCACAATTTAAACATTAATTTCACTTTGGAGTGAGAGGAGATACTGAACTAAAATCTTTATATGTTGTGGTAGTTACCTCACTTGCTAGTGAAATGCAGCTGTTTCTGGGGATGTAGCATAGCTCTGCAAATACCCTGGAACAGGTTAGGGTAAGTTTGAGAATAACTTATTGTAGTGAGAGAAGTAGAATGAAAATACCAAAATGTACAAGGATGCCTTGCTTTGTCCAAAGTATGCTGGGTTGGAGAGTAACCATAAGGGATTCATGTAATGTCTTCTCCAGAAAACTATACCGGAGCATTATTTAGATAGTGCTTTTTATTTAGTAAAACTATTTCATTTCATTTTATTGGGGGGCCCCAGTTTAACAAGCCCTAAAAGGCCTGACCGTGCCTTGGTGATGTCCATCTGAAGCACATCATGAACAAATAGTAATGAAATCTATCCTAGCTATATGAACTTAAAAAAAAAAAAAAAAAAAAAAAAGGAATGATTACGTATATTTAATAGGGGATATTACTTCTGTCTCAGCTCAGAAAATGTTTCCTTCAGATGATATGTAATAGCTTTTTCTTTTTTTCTGTATATAATTATAAATTTTGTTTAACATTTTAATTTCTAATCCACTGGGAATCAGTAGCATCTATTCCTTTTTATTGCAAGCTAGCTTGTTAATTTGATAAAGAGTCTGTCAGCATTTCTTTTGCATATTTTGTTCCTTTGTGGGCTTTAAAAAACTCCTGCTACACTGTATATTATTCCACCATTTGTGGCTTGAAACATTGCCTAAATGCTAGCTTATGTTTCCCCATTTTCATCCCATAGCTTTTTATGTCTGACAACTCAAGTCTTGCAGTAATAACATCGAGTTCCTGCTATGCTTAGAAAAACACCACCCATTTAAAAATATCATCTGCCACCCTTTTATTGCACAAGGGATAGATCTACTTTGGAGGGTTGCAATGTTTTGTTTGACTCGCTGTTTTTTAGACATGAGGTTTTTATATAAATTCCAAAATGCTTTTGCCTTTCATGGCTGATCGCTTTTTGGAAAAGTCAAAGTGGAAGTTTTTCTGGCTGACTTCCACGTGTAGAAGAGTCTTCAAAAAGTCCTTTCTGTATGTGCTCATTGTACTAATATGAAGCCAAAGTTTGTAGAGACTTCACTGCTTGGAAGTACTATCTCTGTTCTGTCACCAGTCTTATCTGTTAAATCCCAATGAGTGTGAAAAACGAGAAAAATCTGGGTTTGCTTGGCTGTTTCAACAATGTGTTGAGAATGGCCAGATTGCTGGAGAAGATGATTCTCTTGGAAACCTCAACAGCCCAGCCTCCTCATCTGTAGGCACATAAAGCTCATCTGAGTGTGTAAATAAAAATAAATAATGCAGTGTAAAAATATGCAGAGTATTTTGCTGAAGTGTGTCAATTTTTGATCTGCCATAACTAATTTAAATCTTCTGTTGGGATTTATGCAGGCAAGGGGTCAGGTTTAAGACATTTGTAATTTAAAGGTTTCCTGCTACTACACCTTTTCTACTTTTATATCCTATCAGATCTTTTTTCTGCAAAGAAAGTCCCTTTTATTCCCTCTTCCTTTCCTGCTTTGAAGAGAACATTTGCTTCTCCATTTATCTGAGGTAATGAGAACAGAGTAGCTCTGGATTCTTTAAATCAGTCTAATTGGGCTTCTTTGAGTGTATAGAATACCCTTTTTTGCACAGGACTTTTATTTCTTTGTGCAGTCTCTCCATCTCCAGCACTCAGTATCTTACATGCTTTTTTAATTTAAAAAAAAAAAAAAAAAGGCAATTGTCATCCAAATGGCTGTGGTCTCTGTTCTCTCTTCCAGGCTGATTCACGGGGGGCAGCTGTTAAATGGCTTGGCGGGGCCAACTGTGATGAATGCGGCACCATTTCTTTCCACGACGTGGTTTTCTCCAGATGAACGTGCCACAGCAACAGCCATCGCGTCCCTGCTCAGTTACCTGGGTGCTGCTGGCGCGTTTCTAGTGGGACCTCTCGTAGTGCCATCTCCTAATGGAACATCTCACCTCCCGCTGCTGTCGCAGAGCAACGCTGAGCACATAAAGGACCGCATTGAGGCTGTGCTGTATGCAGGTGTGGTTTAAAAATAAAAATTAAAAAAAAAAAAAGAAAAAAAATATAAAAAATCTACATACTTTGATGTGTGTATTTGGTACTTGTGAACCACTACCCTCTAGTGGCTGGTCTGCACAGAAAACAGTTACTGACTGATGGAAAAAGGTGGTAAAATGTTGTACCATCAGAAGGGTTAATTTATTTTTTTTCCTTTTGTGTAGGAAAGATTTAAAAATAGCCTTTTGTACAGACTGATTCCAAATGAAGTATTTCAGTTGTTTATATCAGCTGATCTTAGGAGAAATGTCTTCTAGGAGAGCTTACACATTCCCTGAGCTTCCAAACTGGTTTTTGCTTCTTGAATTTTCATTAAAGTATGTGTCCATTACAGGTTGAGTTTTTCTCTTTTGTTTCTGTAAGGATGGAAATCCAATAGTCTTTCAGCATTAAATTCTTTCCTGCATTAAATTGGCTTTAATTTATGACTTGCATATGGCTTTCAAGTGTGATTAGATTATTAGTATTTAAGAATCTAACACTGAAATTAAAACTCTAGATTTTGGGTTTAACTAAAACCACATAATTCTTACATGGTAAGCAATTTCAATGACGTGACAACAGTTTAGTGGTAAAAAACACTGATATAAAAATCACCTGAAATGACTTAGATTTTACGTCCTTGCTCTTTTTCATGCAGTGGTTTCTACGGCTCTGTGTCACTTGCAGAAATTAGTAGCAAACTTTAAGGAAGAAGAGTTGCCTAAGTGGCTTAAGAGTCTACAATCTGATTCTTAGTGATTATAAACTGGTATAGCATTAAGAGCAACTGAACTTTACCATGTCATGGCAGTTGCACATTTGGTTGGGGTTTTCCCCCCTTATAATTGCAGCCTGTGAAATTCAGCCTGGAGTTAGCCCTAAGTGTTCCCGAAGCCGTGAAGTATGTATACAGTGTAGTTTATATACAGGTTTATGGGATTGACTTAGCTATTTGTGATGATTTGGTCCTGTACGTTATTCCTTTGGAAATTTTGTCAAGTTAATACTACTGTTGGGTGAGGGCCACTTTACTGTTCGTTTTAAAGAAAGCGTAGTACAACTTGGATCGCTATTTTAGCAAGTATTTTTTGAGAAAACAAAACCTTGGAACAACAAGGAAATTTGGGTTTGGTTAGGCTTTTTTCAGAGGTAAGTATGATGTTAGACTCTGAAAATCTCGTGGCAGATGAAAACGGCCAGTGTGACAGAAGGAAAAATGAAGGCAAGTCAGCTTTTGTCCTGAGCAGCAGTAGATAAGAGGAGGAAAAATCTAGCAATTGGAGAAGTGCTTTAGCTCTCCCTCTCCAGATCTTCCACGGAGAGAGAAGAATTCATCCACCCTAAGGAAGTACAGTTTTGTGCCTAAACCCATTGTTTTGAGTCTGGTAGCACTAGAGATGTTGCTTTCAGCAGCCCATTAGATTCACTTTCTCTTCTGTTCTCTTTTGGGAGGCTTTCCTAAGCATTTTCTTCAGAAACTGTGATGGATCTTGCTTGCCACTGAGGTTCAAAGGTGTGTCTGGCCTGCCCCATGTCTCAGCATGGCTCTTTCTGCCTTTCTGAACTGGCAAGGGTTTGGGAACATCCCGTAGACCTGTTTGGGTTCATTGGTCCCAGCATGAGATGATCCTACAGCAGCTCTCCAGCTTCCTAGGAAAAGTGTTTTGTGGGGTATCTGTAGTTCTTACTTAGTATATGAAAGTGCTTTGAACAGAGGTGGGTTTCTTTGTGCAGCTGTGGTTGTAGTTGTGTTGGATGGGGTGTATCTTTTCAGGAGCTACAACCCCTTTTGCTCTTGAGGCAAGGAAAAAGAGCTCGTTCCTGAATGTTATTGGCCTGTGTTGAATTACAGTGATGGTGGCAAAAACGTCCAGCTGGTTTAAAATAGGAACTGTCAAAGAGGAGGTTGCTTTGAATCCCTTGTAGGATTTGTCCCGTTTCATCTCATCCCTATTTCCCTGGAGAGCTGAAAGACCGAGGTCCCCACTGTCTTGCCTCCCTGTGCTCTCTTATGCCAGGTAGGCTGCAAAGGTGGAAGGAAGGCTTCCTCGTGGTGGGTGACTACCTGGGGGCAGTTGTACAGCTCTCTTCACCTATGGACTGAAAAATACCTGATAGCTGTAGTAGGGTATTATTTGTCCCCTTAATCAGCTGGGCAGAGAACGAAGCTCAAACTGACTTCACAGGTTACTAGATGCAAGGTGTTACAGAATGAGGCAGAACAAGGAGCTGGACCCAAGTGTCCCACTTCCCCACTTCTTTAGCAAGAGTGGTCAGGCTTGGTATGACTTCTCCTTTCAGATACTGTGGGAAAGCCAGTTTCATAGGAAAAGCACTGAGCATTCCTAATGGAGTTATGTTTGTGATGGAGCTTGTTGCTGTTGTGTGAGGCAGCGTTATATAAGCCTCTAAAAGTTAGGTGATGACTTTTGAAAGACAGTAATGATGTGAATTACTAACTTGGGATCAGTAGCATGCCAGAGTGTGCTAACTTTCCAAAGACTTAACCACAAACATGATTACAAAGCAATTGCTTATAAACCCATTCTGAAATTGCTAAGTTAACTCCAGTCTCTTCTATGTTTTAATAAATTGCTGTTCCTTTATCTCAAATGTGGACTAAGAGCTCAACTGAATTACCACAGCCTCTTTGTGTGTCATCTGTGTCTCTGCACATTCTGGTTCATAGCTGAAATAGTACAGATGTAGCAAATCAGGATTGAATTGTATTACCTGAACTGCATAAGGAAGCTGGAATTATTCTGGTCAGCAGCCAGAGCTTTTAGCCATGTGCTAAGTATTAGTGTAGAATCATTATTAAAAAAAAAACCAAACCAACAAACAAACAAACAAAAAAACCCCAAAACAAAACAAACCAAAACAAACAACCAAACCAAAAACCAAAAATAACCCAAAAAAGAACAGTGACTGTTTGTGTAAAAAGCCCTCATTCCCCCTTTACATTTCAGGACCAGATGGGGGAAGACAGTCTCTGGTTTTGGGTAGGTTTTTGTGCTATAAGTAACCTATCAGAGGGAAAAAGAACTTGTATCAAGGAGGCTTGTGTCACTGTAAACCTCTTTCTTTTTTTTTTTTTTTTTTTTCTTTTTCTTTTTTTCCCTGTTTGGGGCTTAAACAGGCAGCGGGATGCCTACTTCCTAGGCTGACGCAGGCATTTCTCCACTGTCACAGTCACGGGTCGCTGTGGCACGGTACCCAGCTTTAGTGAGGCATTCCAGATTCACTCTGCAGCAAGAGATATACACAGCTGTATTTGTGCACGCTAATTTATGCTGACTTGCCTAATTCTGAGTGCTTTGCTGCATCCATTGCACTGTTGGGAAGCCAATAGTCAGCTCCTGTGGAAGAGTTCCTCTTTTGTGACTGCAGCTCCCTTGGTCTCATTACTGACCTATTTCTTACCTTTTATCTTTTGCTTACTTTTATTCCCTGTTTACAATCTAAGACTTGTCCTGGGAATGTATTTTTCTTTATCTAGTCTGATAGAGTAAATAACGATGGAGATAAAGGTGTGGGTGTCCTAATGAGGAAGCAATGCAACATGTAAGAAATCAGATGTGTTTGGCAGGACCTAGACTTTTGATAGAGATGCAAGTGTGATACACAAAGCTAAGATGGCACTAAAGACTTTTATTCTTCAATAGAGGGAGCTGCTTTTGTTTCCAAAGTGAATTCTGCTCTTTTCTTGTGTGCATGAGGGCAGTGCTTGCAAGACAAATTTGTTAGCCCGGTAAGTATAACACTGGGAAACATTAGCGAGTTGCAAGAAGGTACTATAAGGACTGCATGCTAAATTTAATAATTAAAAAAAAAAAAGTGTTACTGTACTGCTCCTACTGCAGCAATTTGACTGGCAGGAGTCTTGAGGAAACCCATAGAAGAGGCCCCAGGTGGGCACCCATTATAAGATATTACTGTGACTTTAAAAAATTATCAGCTTGTTTTACATTCTTTAGGAAAAGACCTAGCCTTTCCCCTTACAGCGCTGCAGAATAATGAAGTTAAATAATAAGCACCTTGGACAAAGTTTATGAGTTTGTGTGGTCACATTCTTGTTGGCTATAACTGACTGCAGTCTGAAATCTTCCTTTAATATGTGATTAAAGTGTGCATGTACATATGTATACCTATAAACCTATATGTAGACCTAGATGCAGGAGAAGGAGATAAACAGCTTTTGGCAAGCCTTGCTTCCCTGTCTAGTATCATCCTGTAGTGACAGAGCATCTCATCCCTTTCTTAGATCTGGGATGATCAAGTAACGGCCAGTTCTTTATTCACTGCTCATGGTCTCAAAAACAATGTACATGAAGATAGAAATTAATCTGCTTTCTGGAGAACAGAGGAGATAGAGTGAGAAGGTCTAGTTAAAGTGCCCTTGACCCTTGACACATGCAATTAGATCACAGCAGGAAAAAGAGACACCACATAATTCAGAATGAATCCTTCAGTATTTGATCGTGAAGAATGGCATTGTCATATTCCTGGTATGCCTTCAAAAGAAATTTAGTATAGACTTTTTTTTCCATATACCAAATAGAAGCATTCATTTTCCCTTCCCCATCTCCAGCTGATCCATTTAGACTTTGAGTGTTATTTACTTTTCAGTTTCCTGAATTTATTTTCGTCTGGTTTAGCAGAAGAGCTGGCAAAATGCCATGATCATATTGATTTATTAAAAAAGAGAAGAAAAAAGAAAATGAATGCAATTGAGTATCCAGCTCTGCTGGAATTTATTTGTGGTGTCAGTGAACGCTTCTTTGTTATAAGATTATAGGTTCTTTTAAGATAACACATTTCAGCTATACATTTTTCTCTCCAGCAGCAAAGAATCTTGTTTTCAAAGGGGATAGGAGAAATATTGGGATTGAGGACTGTGGAGAACATGATATACATTGTAAAAGGCCTGTAAAACAAATTAATTAGACTGACTGTGGGTAGCGTTGTTTTTCCTCAGACTGTCTGATCATGCTGCGTGTTTGCTGTGAACTGCTCATCACTTTGCAAGTTCAGGTCCAAATTTCTGCTATGAAATTTTTCAAAGATCTAGAATACCTGCTGCTGAACAAGAGGAGCATCTGCAAACAGCTGTATTCTTTCATTTTTCTCCCTATTACCTGTGCTCCTTCTATTCCTGAGCCACGGCTGCTCCTGCACTTTTCTCTTTATATTCTGTTGCCATCTAATACTGTTTGTGTCCGAGATGCTGCCTTGCTTGACCTTTTGTTTGCCTTCATCATCCTGTGCGCTGAGTAATTGTCATTCCATGCCCTGGGGCTCCCCCAGTCCCATCTGTTTAAAGTCTCTAGCATGCCATTACCTGCACTGCGTTATTTCCATCACAAGGAAACATGGCCAAATCTTCATAATGTGGTTCTCTCTAAAGAGAAAAAGTGAAAGCTTTCCCTTTGCTTCAGTGAGCTCCCTGTGTGTGAGCCTGGTGCTCTGCAGCTTCTGTCGCTGGAATGGACTGCCGGTATTTCTCCATCTCATTGATTCTCCGTCTCAATTTGAAATCTTGCTTGGGGAGGAAAAAAGAAATTCTCCTTCAAGTTATGGAGTTCTGTTGTCGAGAGCAGTAAAGCACTAGTGGTGGGATTTATATATCAGAGGCTGGCTGATAACAATGCTGTACCGAAATAAGTCTTTTGATGCTAACATCTGTTCTCGGTTTTGTTTTTCTTTGCCCTCTTGTTTAGAATTTGGAATGGTTTCCCTGATATTTTCCGCAGCATTGGCCTACTTCCCCTCGCGCCCTCCATTCCCTCCCAGTGTGGCTGCAGCGAGTCAACGGCTCAGCTACAGGAGAAGTTTTTGCAGGCTCTTAAGGTAGGTCCTCATTGGGTTTCCACTTCAAAGCAGATCAGTACCTAAATAAATAAAAACAAGTGTGCTTTAATCTTCTCACTGAGCAAACAAGTTGGTTTGTAGTGCTTTTAAACAAAATAAAATTAAATATTAATGCTGAGACATAAAAGGATGCTAACTGCCAAAAAGCAGATGTTAAATTTTAAATCATTTGGTATATCTCAAGCCTTCATGCCCAAGTCCTTCAGAACCAACACTGCTTTAGTCATCCTGTTAGCACGGCTTTTCTTATGCAATTCTTCTGTTACATCAGGTTACACAAGATTGTTAACAGCGTGTGTACTGCTAGGTGTGAGATAACGATTAACAACACTGAGCATAACTAACTAATAAGCTGCTTTCTTCCATGCTTATTATATTGGAATGAATTTGGGGTTTGCTTGTCATTCAAAGGAGTATTCAGCTGTTTTCATTCAGCTGTGGCAGCAATGAATGAACTATCTGAAACCATTATTTGATCTATTAAATCTCTCTATGTTAAAATATGAAGGGGGAATAGGGGAAGCATCTCCAGATGTGTTTCTGGACATGTTCAAAGGTGAGTTAGTTTCCTTTAAATTTGTTGGTTTGGTTTGGTTTTTGTTTGTTTGTTTGTTTGTTTGTTTTTTAAAAAAAAAAGGTTATAAAGAAAGTGACATCTCCAGCTTTGCAACTTCTCCCACTTGGACTCTTTTGCTAAGACACAGTCCTGTCCCCGCAGTGTTTGTACAATGACTTGTGTAATGGGAATCTGATCTCCGAGGAACAGCTAAAGCAGCTGTAATATTAATGCTGAGTAATTGTAAAGGCCCGTGCCCTATACGTGATACTGCACGCATGAACTTCCTGGGGCAAAGAACCGCTCCCGTGGTGCAGAGATTGGCTGACTCCACTGACACTGGGGAATTTCAAACTCTTGCTGTAGTTGTCTCTTGTGTGGTATCGTGATAGGGGCTGAATCTGCGTACAAAGGGTAGCTTGGAACTTAGTAATTGTGGAGCTTTAGGCGTTTAGTTATTACAGACCTATTGCGGGCTGTACTTTCCAAAAGCATATTTAGAGCCAGCAAAAACAACTCAGCCCTAGTTGTCATTGTTTGGGTTTTTTTTCTTTTGGTTTTGGAGGCTTTTGTTTGAGTTTGGGGGAGTAAATAGTTTAAAAGATGCTTAATCTTGTGTGTTCATCATGAAGCAGGCTGGCAGTTGGGAGAAGGTGTGAGTACAACTGGCTGGTTAGTCTGCAAAGTGACCTACTCAGGATATTAAAAAATAGCAGTTCCCATAAGGACACTTAACACACACAATAATGCTGTTATGCATCCAAGCTGGTGTGCCGTGAGACCCTGCCTGAGGGCTGTGTTGTAAAAATGTTGCTGTTGAACAGAAATCCAAACAGCAACTGACTCCGCAGGTGAAATATAAAATTTTTGTTGACAGTACTCCATTTGGGAGCTTTATAGCTATTAGATTGCTTGTTCAAAGTGTTGTAAACAGTGGACCTGAGATACTGGTAAGGTCAGGAGGTAAACAGGAAAGTTGGCTTGCTATTAACAATCAATGATACTTAAGAAAACAAACTGGACGCTTAAATAATGAGCATAGTTTGTAGTGTCTCCAAGAACCAAGAGGTTTTTTAAAATGCAGTCAGGTAGATTGTTATGTCTCCCTTCCCTCTGGTCTTTATGCATTCTTCCATGCTACCCCTTATCAAAGGCACTTCTTCATTTCTCTGTACATCAAACAATCAACAGTTCATCATTAAACCCGCTTATCTGGGGGAGCCTTTCAGCAACAATCCATCAAGCAAGGGGGTTTTATAAATGAAACTGGTATCTGCCGTGCTTCAAGAGAAATCCATCATCTGGTTCGTTAGGCTTATAAACTCTGTTGCCTGCCTAATCTAGGCTTCATAATTCTTGGCACAGAGAGCCTTTCTTTTGACTTAATGGTGTAGACTGAAGGTAAGCAGGTAATGAGTACCAGGAAATCACAATTTCCCCTTATTGCAGACTTACCCTCTGGTATAAGTACTGTGTAAGGCATTTAGGATGTATGTCAGCTGGTGGGCTGACCCAACTATGCACTGAAGACACCCATGAGAATTGAAATGTTCATCATTTCCCTCTTCTCTTCCGCAGGCTGCAGTTTTATTACTTCAAAATAAAGCTATGTAGCATAACTTTACCATTAAATTCATTGACCTTTTTCCATGGACGCCAAAGGGATCTATCACATCCTTGCAACTCCCACACTCCTTCATGCCTTCAGGTCATTGAGCAGTCATCTTCATGAGCTGCTTTTTGCAGTTATACATATCTTCCTAGGGTCAACCAGCCCCTTTAAGCCATTTTTTTGGGACTTGCTTAGGAACTTGATTCTTCCTCCTGATTTGGAGGATTCCTGCCTCTGACAGATTATAACAATTAGCTGATCTCAGGTTATCTCCTGATACCAACTCTTTCAGCCTGCAGTAGGAGACGACAGATTAGTCATGGTTTGGGAGCTAAGCCTAAATCTTTTAACAGTCTATCACACACTGTGACAAGCATAGCTTGAATTTCCATTAGAAAAAGTACGGTGCCCTTTCTCAATTTCTTGGGTGAAGCAAATATGACTTGTTTTTCTCCCCTCCTATTTCAGAATATGCCACAAATTTCCATGGAAAAAATCTAATACAAGTGAATAGTTGATAAGTCTTAAAATCTGCATTAAGAAAACATGTTGTGATTTTTGCTTTGAAGTAATTAGATGCTTTTAGCACTTTATATTCTCAAGGGACTATGTAAGTAATTTTGAAATTTCATAACAGGTTTTTTGTGCATCATTATTTCTTTGATGAAACTTTTGTATGACATCACTATCCAGTGATGGAAGCTGCTCAGAATGTGCCTGATGTTAATAGGCACTGTCAAAGTTATTCTGAAAATGGTGACTGACTCTGACTGGGGTCCCCTCTGAACCAGCCTGTCTCGCAGATTCTAGTGGCGTTAAGTAGGTTTCTGGAAAAAAACAGAAGAAAAAGCCAATTCGTATTCCAGCAGAATGGTTTAACAGAGAGGCTAATGCTCATATCCTGTCATAAGGGCTGATATGATGGAAAACAGTGTGGGTTCACCAACTGATGGTGTGATAGACAGCACAGTTTTCTATTTTCAGTGGAGCAATTGCAAAAACAAATACAAGTGACTGGAGCCACGACGAGCGGAGCTGCTACTTCAGATGTGTGTTTCAAATAGCTGCAGGGCTAGCGCTAGCTATTGCTGGACAAGGGGACACAATGGCATCTGGTGATAGACGCCGCTTTGTCACTGCCGTGCACCTTTTCTCCTGGTCTCCTTTAGTCTGGAGACTAGGCAGGGTGGCAGCGTGGGAGCTTCTGTTACTGGAGAACATCGTGATGCAGAGCTGGTTCTCTAGTATTAGGACAAGGAGTTGGATGTGGCGCAGAACAGCTATTCCAAGTGCCAGTCTGTCTTGTTGCTTGAGTTACAGAAGACAAATATGGCACAGGAGATCTCGGTCAAATAAGTTACAAAATACTCACCCCCACCAAAAGTAGCTCTTTAATGAAGCCGAGGTTCAGATACCCAAAGATTCTGAATATTGAGCAAGTGTTATTTCAGAACAGTGCACTGAGACTTGTTCCCTCTTTGCAGTCTACGACATTGCAAAATGAGTACTTCCCCCTTTATATTGTTCTACAGATGTTGAATTAACTTTTACATGGGTAGTATTAAATAGCATCAGAAAACCTGCCTTAAGAGATGCCAAGATGATATGAGGTAGAGACTAGGAAAAGAGTATGGCATTCTTAAGAGAGAAAGAAGGTTGTCGGGAAGACAGCAAATGCTTTGGCATTCAGAGAAATAGCAGCAGCGTGTGGAAGAGCTGAAAGTTTGGGAGTTGTTTTTCTTTGCATTAAAAAATAAATCTGACATGAATGATACTGAAAGAGGAGGATACGTTCATGTGATAGAAATGTGTTATTCAAGAAGAGGATGTGTGAAAAGGAACAGTGCAAAAAAAATGCTGGCTGGTGTGCTGTGCGTGGATCTTCTAGGGGAGTAAACGTAAGCTGCAAAACTCTGAATGTTTTGGCGAGTATTTGAAGCTTTTTCCCCTCTCTCTTGGCTTTCATAACTGTGCTATCAAATTGCTGCCACATGCCAAGGAACTGGTACTGATCAGGATCAATTTTATGTAAATTGTTTGGGAATGGGGGAGCCACATTTTGTGGTTACACAGATATCCCATGGGATAACATTAGAATCACTGTAAAATCTCTCCACTTTAAAATGTCACTGTTGCAGAGTCCAAAGTATATTTTCTGTTTTTATTCCCAAATTGAAACGTTTTTGAGGAAAAGTTGGATGTCTCTTAGCAAAGATTTTACATTTGCTTTCAGTTACAGTGGGTGGGTGGGGGAAACTGGTGGTGACATTTGTCTGCCATCTCCTGTTTGGCTGTGTATGATGATGATGATGACACAGCTTTGACTGCTTCATCTTCACCGCATACTAAAGGTTGAATAATTTTAATTGGGAGGAAAAAGCAAACACGTTGACTATTCAGAGCAGAATATTATACTTGTTTCTGGTTTTTGGCAGTTCAAACTGTCAAAGTTTTCCAGTGTTGCAACTGGACCCATCTCATTCCTAGACCTCTCCCTGCCTTTCACCAAAATTAAGAGAAGTAGAACAGTTTAAAAAAAAAAAAAAAAGTACAGTTCAAAAAATATGACTCTCTGATTTTATTCTTGAAATATGCTTATTGTCATTTAAATTAGTGCTTCTTGTTCCTAACATACACTTAAGCTAAGTAGGTTGCCCATGCAAATGCATGGAAGAATTGCTTGAGGAAATGAGAAACACATGAGCCCAGCTTGTTACAAAAATCTTTCAACTATGTGGAGAGAATGGCTTTTTTATTTTTACAGTGCTAAGACAGTAACATCTCAGTCACTGGAATTTCACTGACATGGCCAGATACCTTTCTTGTTTTTCCTGGCTCACTGCTTCTTCAGACCTCTGCTATTTTTCTCAATGGGCAGAATATAGATTGTAGGGTGTCATTTGCTCTAGCAGCTAATCTTGGTGCAGTTTCTAATATAAGCTGCAGCTAATTGCGTATGTTTTGTCTTCACAGCAATTTCCGATTCTTGATGATTGCTTTAGCCTATGCTATACCACTGGGTGTTTTCTCTGGCTGGTCTGGTGTTCTGGATTTGATATTAACGCCGGTTCACGTGAGCCAAGTAAGTATCTCCTGACTGATAATCAGCAGCTATTTTGTAAGTGGCATGTTTTTATTTTGCACTAGCATACAATTTTATCAGCTTTTTATGTTTAAGCTTCTATTATTACATATGGACCACTTTTCTCTTGAAATTTTAAACAAAATAAGCTGTAGCTTTGGCATCCCAAACTGTCATGATTCTCCCTGCTGACTCTCCACCAGAGCTGGGTGTGTTAAGAATTGTACACACCTTTTGACAAGAAGGAAGAGGTACATAAACAAACAGGAGTATTGTTGGCAGCTGCACCTTTAGTAAAATAAGATAATGTTTACCAAGTGGAAAAGATGAAGTGGGGAGAAGAGGATTTCTAAGGCTTTGATAGAGTATTATAAAAATCCAGAGAACATTATGCAGATTCTGTGAAGAGAAGTCACATTTGGGGCATAGGCTACTTAGTCATACTTTCTTTCAGTGAGTTTATTTCCTTTTGAATATACTAGAAAAAGTCTTGGACTTCAGATTGTTGTCAGGGGCTGCTGCTAGCAGTTTGCAGCTCCTGCACGCCATTTGTTTTGGAAGTAACATCTTATCATTTTATTTTCTCAGCTTTAATGCATTTCTCTGTTTTGTTTTGGTTTGTTTTTTCCTGTCAGGTAGATGCAGGCTGGATTGGATTTTGGTCTATAGTTGGAGGTTGTGTTGTCGGCATAGCAATGGCAAGGTAGGAATAATTACATGTCCTTCTCCATTTCTTCAACTGTGATCCTTAGCTTACAGCTTATCCTCTTAATAACATAACATGTTTTGTCTCATCTTCTATGTACTCAAAATGGAAAAAGCATAGTTCTGGGGTTATGTATTTCTTGTAGAGCAATGATTTGAATATTCTATGTTAGTGGTTGTTGGGGGTTGAGAACTCCACATGCGTGTGCCTCAATTTGGCAAGTCATACTCTTACTCCTGACAAGGGCTTCTTGTGTGCTCCTTTAAAACACAGTTCTTGTCAATTCAGCTGCCTGGTATGAGGGAGAACCCATTGTAGCACATTTGGAAAGCATTGAGAAAATTAGTGTCTGTCTCCTTCCATCAACGCTTTTGGGCACATTGATTCCGGAAGGGTTATTGGGAATTTAGCACAAGCAGCCTACCCACAATAACGTGGGTAGGCTGCTTGTGGTTCCTTGGTAGAAAAGTTAATCTGGGCCCATTTTGGCCAGGTTGCTGGATTCCTATATGGCCTAAGTATTTTTTGCTATACTGCTATGGGTATTATGCTTATACCTACACTTTTTAAATATCCAGACACAGTGTGCTCTGGTCATCATGAATGCTGATAACATGGGGAGCGGAAAAGCAAGGAATGGATTGCCCTTCCAAAATGCTGCATTTTTTTCATTGAGTTTCCCTTTTTATTTAAAAAAAAAAAAAAAAAAAAAAAAAGCTGGGGAAGGAAAAAGTCTTTTAGGAGGTACTGGAGCAGTGAGTTTATAAAACTGATTAAAACCAATAGCATGTTCTCCTTGCATCTGGTGGATATCAAAGCATTGTCCTGGCTTCTTTATGTCCACTCTTCAGACCCCAGGTCTGCAAAGAGTTTAGCGCAGGTGCAGGGGTACGTCATCATTTCAGTCATTGTGGGATTGCAGACCCAGAGAGGCATCTTTTTAGGATGGAAATTGAAGCGCTCTCTTTTTTTTTTTTTTTTTTTTTTTTTTTTTTTTTTACTTGCTGTGCATCATCAGCGTACACAATGCATAAAGAAATGCGAGGTTTCTCATGCTGACATTTTGCAGGCTGCCTAGCAACTGCGACGGAGGGAGAGGAAAAACTCCTGACCTAGAGAAAAGAAACAAGCGCTTCCCTCCAGTCCGCTCCAGGTGCAGGCCGAAGGACTTAATCTATTGAAACAAAGTTCACACCCTGATTTCCTCTAAAAAGAGTTACTTTTGATTAGCTAAGCTCAGATATGAGGTTTTGTCTCCAAGAGTAGATGTTTAAAGCAACTGCTGTAAATGACGCAGATGCTGCAGCAGGTTACATGCTGGAGCAGGTAGCATTCCCAGTTTAATCTTTTCAATCCTGGGTTAATCTCTCATGTATTTGCATCTTTTCAATAGTAGAGAGGCACCCTTAGCAGCTCACTTAACTTTGTTAGGAGAGAATCTGCTGACTCAATGCCAACATGCAAATCTCAATCTTTATGGTAGATTAATTTATTTAATATATGGCCTGGGTTAAGTTTCAGGAATTGCTGACAGTCTCTTTAACTGCTTTAAAATTGATTTCAAACCTTGTTGAAAACCAGTATTTTGTAGCATTCAGAGCTTTGCTTTTGAATAAATTAAAAAAATACCAACAGTCTGCCCCCAAATATGTCTTTCTAACTTGGGTAATACACAGTTCAAATGGGAGGGTTTGCGCACAGAAAGGGAGGGAGGAGGTGATTTGTCACTCCTGATGGATGAGTCTCCCTCCTAGGCCCATTCAGCATTTATCTGTGTAGGGTTGAATCAATGACGAGTCTGACTGTAATCTGCTGAAAGTTGTAATTAGGAAAATTAAGTAATGATTCTTGTCAAGGCTGACAAGTTGATGTATTTCAGTGTCAGAATTGTGATTTGCCAAGCAAGCAGCTCTGTCCCTTAACCACCTCTCAAGAAGCTGTTGGGTTTTGGTGTGTTTGGGTTTTTTTCTTTTTTTTTCCTGCTAATTTAGCAAAGCAAAATTGGTGCAGTTTAGGAATTTGCTCCTTCCATTTTTGTCAGTGCAGATTCTGCCATTTAGAGCTGTAACAGCCTGAGCCTTGCCCTGGAGCATTTGGTCCTGCACTTCACAGTTGGTGTTAAATCATCTATATTTAAAGTAATGTCCAGTTTGGAAATTTGTTTATCTATCTCATTTTCAAAATGGTGCAAGGTTTCCTCAGCACAATACATAAATCCTTCTGCTCTTCACTCACTGCTGTCCCGATAGCTGTGTACTTAGATATGTTTAGCTAATTTGTATGATGCATTTTTATAATTGAAAAGCCTAGGCTATTTTGGGCAGCTGGAAGGTGCTGTACCCTTCACTGGTAGTTTTCAAATGATACTGGTTTGAAGAAAAGCAGTGTCAAAGAGCGACATTCATATCATTATATGGAAACACAAATCTATTCCCTTTTCTCAGATTATTTTTTTTTTTTTTTGCCACATTTGCTAATTATCGTAGAGACTTGTGAGGTTTTGTCCTCCATGGCTCAGTTTTTCTTTCTGCTTTTAACTTGCCGTGTAGTCAAAATGTTGAGACTTTATGACATGGTGATAATTTCCTTAGCAACAGACAGTGTTGTCAGCAATGTTTGTGATTTTTAACTGTAGGATGCAGCCTGGGGCTGGATTTGCAGGGTTGCAGGAGACTATGACCAGCAGTAGGCTCAGAGGTCTGTCTGAGTAAGAATACACCTCCTCTCCTGGTGTGCCTACTTCTTCAGCAGCTGCAGACATCCCCTTACATGCTAGACCATGAAGAAGGATTTAAACAGATCAGAGAGTTTTGAAAGCAGATACTGGGGTCAGAGGACAAAAATAATTTCTCTCATTTTTTTGATTGAAACAAGTATTCTGAAGAGTTGGCTGGATTTACGGTCTTCTTTATTCTCCTGTAACCAGACAAGAAGCAGAAGTTCCTTGATTACCAAGTTCTAGCTAGTTTGCTATGTCTTTTTTTCCCATTATTTCTGTTGCTGGCTGAATTCAGTAGCTGCATAAACCTTTCAGTTTGTATTTGACCCTTCTGGAGTCCTGTGATATCTGAGAGCTTCTTGGAGCACGCTGCTACTACTGATACCCAAACCAGGATCTGTGTGACAAAGAGTTGCAGCTGCTCAGTAAAGGTACATATTTGCTGCACTTAACTATCTTGATTTAGTTGCGTGTCGTCCTCCCATCCCCACATATCCCTGGTGGTAGGCTAGAGATGGAGGAACCCCCTAGAGATCCTTTCCAGGCCTGTTGTCTGTATATGTCCCTCCCTGAAGGCTGGTGTTTCTTACACTGTGTTTCATTAGATGAGATATACGTAGCTGCTCTTGCCTGTAAGGAGAGGGAAGAGTGATGGCAGGCAAAGTGGGGAGTCTCTGTGGAGGAAATCTAAAGTTTGTATTTCAAGATGCTTCTGAGAAGCTTTTAAAATTGCTGATTTTGACCCCAGTGATCCCAAAGAATAATTAAAGAAAACGGCAAACCACCGAAAAGAGGTGATCCTGATTGCTGGATTTGGATTGTCAGAAAAAAACAACACTAGCAGCTAACCTCTGACTGTTAGAGATTAATGCATAAGCCACTTGAACGCTACAGTCATAAACTTTTAAGATTATATGCAGCATTGATCTTCCTCTACTGCTTATTGAATTACTCACTGCTAAATTCAATGTGGAATTAAAGCACAGGGAGAATCAAAATAAGAGGAAAGAAGTGGGGGTGTTTTTTGTTTTCTGGTTTGGGTTTTTTTTCGGATTGCATTACGCGTACATCTCTTGTGGTGTATGTAAAGCTAGGCTTCCTAGTTCTCAAAATCTTGGTAGCATTATCTGTTTTATCAAGTAAGCTATATGGTATCTGCCTGTGAAGTGACCTTTGTAAGGGGCAAGGAGGCAGTTAGCTGAAAGACGGGACAGATTTCATTATGGACCAACCTAGGTGGATTGTGCTGCTGTTAGCCTAATCGAGGTAGGCGGCTGTGAGGGTAGAAGACACTCTTTAGACATACGTACCTAACCCAGCCAGCCCAAAATCCCATCTGCTAAGCAGGAGATTATAGAAAATTACTAGTGGATAAATGACATCACCTTTTCCTAATATATCTTTTTTGGTAGCTGTGTTGAAATCCCTTTTGAAAAGAGCAGATGCACTGATAATTATGCCATGTGAGTGCTGGTCAAATGCATTCTGTCGCCTTGAAAGAAAAAGGAAAAAAAAAATACGAAAAAAGCAATTGTATTATCAGGTGGTGTAAGGATTATGTTCCCCTCTGTGTAACAGTCAGACTGCCAAAGGACTTGTGGGGCTGTCCTCCCCCAGACTGTCAGTGGGGCACGTGTGTAGGAGAGGAGTGGCACCAACCTCTTGGTTTCTAGGGCGTTTCAACCCAAAACAGCCATGGGCAGTGACTGCCTGTGTAGAGTTCCTCCTTTGCCTAAGCCACCAAGAGCTTCATTGCCAATGCATCCAAGGGTTCAGAAGCTGTTCCATGTCATCTTCGATCTAGGGATTCTGGTATTTGGAGTTTTGTCATTTCCCACAGGAATGAATCTTGACACTTAACTATGTCTTGAATGAAATGCAGCAGCTTCCTCACATGCTAATTGAGCGGTGTGTCTGCCAAGGGAGACTGGCAAACGCTGACAAAACAGTGATGTAAGTATTGGTGTGATGTTGTGTCCAACAAATGCAGAAGGGGAAGAAAAAAAAAAAAAAAAAACCCCAACCCTTCCTGTATACCAAGTGTTTTCAGTTGATGCCTTGAGAATTGTTCTAGTTTGGTTGTTATTTTGTGACAGCTGAAAAATCCACGGCTCTTCAGCTTGACAGCTAGAAATAACGCCATTCTATAAAAACGGGGTTTTTTCTATTTCTGAAAATGAGGAATGATTTTTAAATTGTTTTTATAGTCTCCAAAATGTTTAATGAGAATATACTGAATTAATTGTCAAGCATCACATTTAAATAATAAGAAAATCAGCATTTGTACTGCTCTGATCTGTGCTTTTGTTTTAGATTTGCAGATTTTATCAGGGGCATGCTGAAGTTTATACTGCTGCTGCTTTTATCCGGAGCAACGTTAGCATCAACCTGGTTCACTCTCACCTGTCTAACCAGTGTCACTCATCTGCCTTTAACCACAGGTATCAACAATGATTTTAATTCCTCTTATTTATAATTGGTATTACAGGCAAATATTTGCACTCTTAAAACAACTATATTATAACCTGGTTTGGTAACTTTAGTAATACAGTAGTTTTACCAAGGGGAAAAAAAAAAATTTAGAAAACCTGAATCTGAAATCTCTTTACCAGCTTTGAATAACTTCATAAAAAGATTAAAAACTAACAAAACCCCACAATAAGAACCCAGAATATACATTTTAAATTGATTTTGGGACCGAGTGTTTTTCTGGTTTGAGTGTTTTGGAATAACAGAGATGAGAAATAAACCAAGAAAAATCAGATGAATGGGAGTAGCATTGTGTATAAGAAACAGTGACGTGTCTGGGAATTTAGGGTTTTGAAACTTACATTAATTATTGGAAACATGTGGTACAGTTCAAACCAAGGTGACCCATAGTATTTTGGGCCATCTAAATCTATCCCTGCACTGTGCTGTCCTCTTTTTTGCACCTGCATGCAGGTTCAGGGAACTCTTCCAACCCAAAATTACCTCAGCCGATGCCTCAAAAAGATGGGGAAAAAAGCTTTTGTCAAGAGTTAGGGGAAAAGCTCAGAGGTCTACTTGAGCTGCCAGTGAGCTGTACCCTTAGTTGAAAATTAGCATTTGTTTGGTTTTTGGTTTGTTTTTTTTCTTTTTTTTGTAAATCTGTCCTTCACCTTACTGTCTGCACCAAAGGATTGGTCCACCTGTGATTCCAATAACCTCAACAGAGTAATAAGTTACAGTAAAATTTAGACATCGAGATCTTTAAAAACATTTATTTATTAAAGAATTCTGTAAATCCATTTTAAATAAAGTGACATCTTTGTTATAGGCAAGTTTATGCATTATAGGAGAAATAAAAATTGATTTATTCCCTTTTTTGATAAATAGTTTGGTGTGGAGAGTAGTATATAAAATACAAATTAACTTTGAGTTTCAGTAAGTGTCCTTGGTGCATTGCATATGTCACCACTATAAACTAAAGTGGGTACAGGAAATTGAAATACATGATCAATTCAGGAGAAACACCATCTGGATGGATAGGTCAAATTTGTGATTTATCTTGAAATTTCAACTTTTTCAAAAAATTTTCTGTTTAAATAAAACGTAATTTAATCGGTAAATCAAATTTCATGGTATCTATTGTCATACCAAATCACTACACTTTTCTTTTCCATCAAATCTAAAATAAATGCAATAAAAGCTTATTTCTTGTGCTTGCCTGCTTCATCACTACAAGCCTGCAGTAATGTAAATTTTTACAGTAACTCTATCCTCTGAATTGATGCAAAAAGCCAAACACATAAATGTCCCTTCAAGTCTATGCATAAGAATGAAGCAGAGAGGTTTCAAGAGGTGAAAGTCACTGCGTATGTACTCACCAATGATCCAAAACAAAACTGATGGAATGATTTTATTTTTTTCTAAAGAACTCGGCATGCAAAATAGATTCTGGAAGAATTCTTTGTTGTTTATAGTATGTGGGTGCATTACAATGGGGTTTTTTTTGGAAAGGTGGTCCACTGTAAGGACATAAAAGTGCCTAAGGTATTTGGAGTTTGATATAAAGTATCTTAAATGATCATCCCTTGCTAAAAAATCTAAGGATTGGGTTGCTTTTATCATGCAGTTATCGCTTCTTTTAAAATGAATGATTGCTTAGATTGAGTTGTAAATTATATTTTAGAGTTTTCTGTCTGTGCTGTTCTTATAGATGTCACTGTAAATGTTGAACCGTTTTCTATAAAACACAAGCTTGTTTTGAATAGAAATGCGAGCAATATGGTGCATTCCTCTAAAAAAGGCAATCTAAAGCATCAGGGCCTAATGTGCAGCCACCAAATAAGATCTCTTTTTTTCTTCTGTGGCATAATGTTTAAACTTCATAGATAGGTTGTGGGGGTTTCATATCAGCCTTTTTTCTCATTAAAGTTCATATAAAATAGATGTAATGCGCCTGTTCAATTTAGATCCTTGTACACAGAAAAGCAGTGGTATATCTTCATGAAATATGCTGTTATGGATGAAAACACACAAGCTATTTCGGCTAATTTATAGGACTTCATGCTAGATTATTCCTCAATGTAACGATGGAATATGATGATGACCTCTGCATTCCACAGTAATTGGGAGAAACGGTACATTTGAATTGATTTGGATGAACTCTTTTTTTTTTTTTCTTCTTTTAATTAAAAGTTTGAGATGTAGAGTATATCAGAATATAAATGTAGGAGGTCAAATGCAGGCCATTGGCTGGCAGCTTTGGGAAGTGATTTGATGTAGCTGGTTAAGGTGGAAGTCACTCTGCGTGTTCAGTGGACCAGTGTTAACAGTGGACTTCCAGGTAGTTATCCTCTGTGTGTTTTTGTAGAGCTGGAAGATGTGCAAAACCAAAGCACCCATCATTGTGGGTTTTTTCGGCTTTGGGGTTTGGGGTTTTTTTTTGTAGTAGAGGTCCACGTAATGTTTTGTATCCCAGAGCTACTTTGCAGGCATCACTGAACACCTGCTGCAAAGCAGGGATTGTTGTGTTATTGAGGGCAACAGGGTTTGATGTTGCCAGAAGGTTAATAGGCTCCTCAACTTCTTCCTGTCCCATGGCAAAGAGCACAAGTGTTCGGCTTGGCGGTGCTACAGAGCCAGCGATGGATCTTGGTCCGCACTTTCAGCCTCATTCAACTGCTGAGGCAGAGCAAGCAGGGTTCAAAACTGACCAGGATGGAAACTTGTGGGGGTGTACGTTTGGTCTTGCGAGGAGGTTTTCCCTTCCAACTATCTAGGTCCCATTTTGTGAGGGCCTTCCCCTTTCTCTCTTGCCCTTCAGTGTTCTCAATGAGCAAGTCAGATTTTGCCCTACAAAACCACAAGCATTGCCATCTTCAGCAATACCTGGAAACTTCTGAAATACTCACATGACCTGGTGGACTGGTGGTCCATCAAAGGAGCTCTTCCACGGGACAGAGCAGTCAATTCTGATGAGGAAGCGAGGCACCGCATGGGAGCCTTTGTACTGGCCCAGGTGTTACCTAGAGATGAAGGCTGGTTAGAGAACACCGTCATCATCTTCATCTCACCTGACAGCTGCTTGATCCACAAATAAAGTTTGCGTCCATAGGTAGACCTTGCCAGTGGTTTCCCCAGGTCCAAAAATAGTCTTTTCCTTTAGCATGTGGATATTGTGTGGCATACATGCTCCTTCCCCTCTTTTGAAAACCCTCTGCCTGTCTCTCACCTGGTCTCCAGAGTAAGCACGCAGGTGGGTATATTTGCATGGGAGCAGGCTTTTGAAATGCTAAAAAGATGAGAGAGTTTTGCCAATTATTCCCCCTAAAGGGAAAGGAAGAAAATCTCTGAAGATTTGTTTTTAAAATGCAAATAAACTATCTCCCCTCTTTTAATCAGTATTCTTTGTAGCAGTTGTAGTAATGTCTGGTTTAAATATTGGGGAGGAATTGTATTGAAAAAATGGTCACAGCAAAATGTTTTTTCCTGCACTTGTTTGTATAATATTCTCCTAATTCCTTGTAAATAGGCACGACATCATTTAAAGATATTTCCTACAGAATGTAATTACTTAGAATGGAGACCTTTAATGCAGATATTAAAAATCAATGACTGCTTTGTGTTTTCTTTAAATGTTAGTGTTTAGCATTGTTTGTATTGTGTAATGCCTGCATTGCTCTGCATTATCATAATATGCTCCATTTTTTCCTCCTGCCGCAGAGCAAGACAAGTTTTCTGTCATTTGCTGACTTCTTAATGTGTCTCCAAGAGATTTTATAAAAAGTGTATTTGGAGTCATGTGTATGAACCATAACAGCCAGTCAGGGGGGAAAAAAGAAAGCAAGGCAATAATGGTATAGGGCCATCATAGCTACTGTGTCATCTGTTTAAAACACCTCTCATCAGCTAATCACAGCTCTTAAACCGATTCCAGAATCGAGAGGTTTTATATTTTAAGCAAGCTTGAATTTTCTTTTAAGAAATTTTAATTTTAATGTATATTATTTGCATTTTTCTGCAAGTTTCAAAGACAGTTTTATGTACACATTGAGCTTTAAAATAGTTTTCTCCATTGAATTCCCAATGCAGCTGCTGATCTGTTTCTCTGTGCCAAGTCCATTGTTAGTTTGCTTTGTACTGAGCTTCATTATGTGAATTTATGTACAATGGGATACTTTGACCCAAAATAATTGTGTAAGGCATTGTAATGCCAGTTTCGGTATCTTGCCACTCTGTATTGCTGGTAGTATCTCTGGATACAAGTACTAGCATTTTCCGAAAATTGATATGCAATGCTAGTTGCTCACAGCTCAGATTGAATGTTTTCAGTATAGCATATCAAGAATATTCTAATATTTATGAGCACATTCAGCAGAATTTTGCTTTACAAAATCTTTTCTAGTGCTGCATGGCAGATACTCTGAATACGGTGGCAACTCCGTGAGCTGATGACTATATTTAGGTAAAGCAGTCTACACTTTACTTTCAGGTTCAACAGATCGAACATTAGAAACACATCTGTCTCCCTGTCCTCATCTACAAAGCACAGTACTGAAAAGAGAGAAGTTTATTATTTAATACTGATTTGTTTATTCTTTGAGTTTAATTTCTTTACTAAAAACAAGATGTGCTTGATAAGGATGAGGCAGGGGACCCAGAGGATAAAACAGCGGCCTGAAAACATTTCTTTTTCTAGCTTCAGCATTAACCTTCGTACGGCTGTGGGCAAATCATTACCCGCACTCCCGTTGTGCTTTTCCCACTCGTAAGGGAACAATGACCTTTGTCTTCATGAAGGCTTCTGTAAATCCACAGATAGAAGAGTGCTTAAAGAAGAACTAACTTAAGGGGTTTATTTAAAAACAGTTGAAAACCCCAGTGTTAAATAGTGTACAATGCTTGAAATTTGGGAGGAGCATTTCAGGGATGAGTATCTATAAATCTGGTCACTTTAAATATCCATTGATAGCAAGCCTCAAATATTGTATGGATTCCGGCACCCCATTTTTTCTTTTCCTTTTTTTTTTTTTTTTTTTTGAGCCTCACTCAGTAATTTCTTAACTCTTTAGTTCTCCAAAGTGAATGCTCTGCTTTCAAAGTGAGTTCCTCTTGATTTTCTCTTGGGAAGTATATAGAACAAATCCAATTTGATCAGATTTTTGGTTACTTTCATAACTATATCATGAGACAAGAATTTGATCAGCATGTGCTGGAATGGAAATCCAGGCAATGAAACTTATTGATGTTATAAACGCGGACTACAGGGACATCCTCATTCTATTGTGCTTTTTGTTCCTGTAAGTGAATTACAGTAAAAATTACTGTCTTACCTTGAGAGAGTCACATTTCTCATGGAAAAATTTAGAGGGACTTCTTCTGTGACTGTTCTTTCCACAGCCAGTAGCAAGAATTAAATTGTATGGAAGTTTCATTCCACTTCAACAGACTTTAGAGAGTTTGATACGAACTAACTTTGAATTGTTCAAAGCATTTGTGGAGATACTAAAGTACTAAAGTAAATGAAGAATGCATCCACATGAGGCATTAGCCTTTCATTTTGGCACTTGGGATATTGTTTTAATGGACAACAACAAAATGCCCCAGCTCTTTGGAGGTTTCACTTTAAATTGTATGCTGCGCCCAAAAGAACATGTTCAGTTGTATTTACTTCCCTGTTTATCTGTAAGAAATTTGTCTAAGTCTTGGCTTGGTTTGTCTGAGAAGAGAACTGTTACAAGATGTACAGAGTTCAAGAGTTTCTGGCAGAGGACTTTGGAAGAAGATGTTATACCACCTGCTTGCACTTGATACTGCTCTAGAGTTTCTGCATTTCTTTTGTAAATTTATCTGCAAAATACTTTTTTTTTTTTTAAGAAATGGTAATTTTTCATATTCTTTGTTAAAAATCAGCCAAGATTTATGTACCAGTGGGCTGATAAGAACCATTTAGATCAGTGGAGGTCCTTCCATTAATTTCGTTTGGGGTTGGATCAGGCTCTGTAGTTATAAATTTAGCGATGGTGTAATTGAAGAGTAAATTGCTAAACATGTTGCAGAACATCCTGGGAAGTTCTCGGAACTCGTTTGAATGTCAGAGATACTCGAGACTCCTTCTGCTGTGTTGCAAGCTCATCTGGGGACACCAAGTGCACACCGTGATTTAAATCACATCCCTGTTTGCACTCCTAATTTTTTCCCCTAATTCCTCCTTCTTTTTTTTTTTTTTGGCCACAATTTTGTGGCTGAGAGAAAAGAAAGTCTGTTTATGGGGTATGTATTTGCCATCCTGTAGCTGAAGCACTGCAGGGGATAAGAAGCCAGGAAGAAAAGTAACTTTTTAGCACTTTTTCTCCTTTTTGTGTTAAGCTGCTGTATCACCGTCAGTCCCTGGTTGGTACCTTGCTTCATCTAGCTAGTAACAACCCTAGCATTATTATCAAGGGTTGTTTCATTCCTTGCTTCCATCCTGGCCAGGAGAAGGAGGATGAGCACTGAGGGAATAGCATGGGTTGCCTCACACCTCAAGCATGAGCATGACGTGACGAAGCCGAGCCTGAGCCTCCTGCTGCGGCAGCTCCAGGCCAATTCTCTGAAGCAGCTGTGCTTTAGATGGGTGTTTTGCCTTTCCTGCTCTTTTCGCAGCGGCCAACCTGTGAAATAGCTGCTTCATTCACACAAACATCTTTAAAACGTGACGTTAATCAAAGTGGTTTAAAGAAACCCGGCCCAGCTCCATTATTTATTGATGTTCACAGCTGTCACTGTCTCGGGTACTACTTTGTGCGTAGCTTCATAGGCACTTAATTCCTTTTCCTAAGACAAAGTGATCTTTTTTTATACTAATAGCATGACACACTTCCCCAGCGTGTGCCTGTCCAAGCTAGTTGTCCTTGTTAGGCTTTAGGACATAATGTTAGCTTCTTGGTAAATCATCTCTTTCTCTCTCTTTTTTTTTTTTTGTCAGTGCTTTCATATCCTTATATTCATTTCCAATGACTGTCATCAAGATTGTCTTAATTGAAAAAACATTTGCTGTAACTTTAGCAGCTGTTCTTCTGCATTATAAAATCATGGTAATTGTTTGTGTTCGTTCAATGCAAGGTCGCTGTAATGGAAAGTAAATGGTCTCTGTTAATAGTTAGTATTCTCCCTGCTACAGTATCCTGTTGCCCGTGAGCTGGAATACAAAGTGTGCTACTTAGTGCATGAAATGAAAGGCAAAAACCACTTTTGAACTCTTATTTGACTTTTTCTTAGAACTTATTTTTCTGAAACTGCATATCGTATCTTTGACTTTCTATCTATTTGACCAATTGAATTTGTTACTTAATTGCAAGTTAATGGAGTAAGTTTATTTGTATAGCACTCAGGAAGAGCCTGGGTGATTTACAGAAACATGACATAAACAAATATTTTCCCATCACTACAGTATATACCATTAAGGGGGAATTCTGTAGGCTTTCAGATGTGTACACCTCTGTCGTGGTTTGGGCTGGACTGTCCTCAAACCAGGACAACCTCCGTCACTTTCAGAGCAGCTTTTTGAGGTTTACAAGTCAGAACTGTCATTTCCATTAGATCTTAGAATTTAAATTGGCATCTACTAGATGCTATATTCTGCCTGTCCTTTTGCTTTGCCATTTCCTCTTACTACTTTCCAAATATGTGTGTACATATACATACACCTTGTTTTATAAGTATTATCTGTGATCTCAGCAGAGGTTTTGTCGTTGGTATTCAGCTGGCAGTTTCTGGTGTGCACTCATGAGACAGGTTATACGTTGGGGAAAACAAAAGGTAATGCTCAAACTGCTTTTCTCATGGTAGTGTGGAAGTGTGAGCTGTGTGCCTGTGGGTGTATTTGCAAAATATATGACTAAAGCAAGCTGTAGTGACAAGGAAATGTAAGGGTGTATTTATATTCTGAAGTACAAAGTTACTGTGCTTACTTGCTTATGGTCTAGTCGTCTTAATGCATTTTAGTAAGCGATGAACAATGATGTAATTCGACTAGCATATTTTAACTATCAAATTTAATTTGAAGGCTTCTGTTTGTTTTATGGAAACTTTTGCATCTACTGTATTGAGTAAAATTTGAAGTCGTGATCTTTTAAATGGCTGCTAGTCTTAGATGCATATTTTTGCCTTCACCTCAAGTGAATCTAGGTTTCTGGAAATTATACATCTGGAGATTGTCTCTGTTCAGAGGCACGTGATTCCCCTTTTCTGGCTGTTGTTGTTTATGGAAGTGGTTTTATTCTGCCTGCAGAGGTGTGGCTTCTGCTGCCCCTCTACTCCACTCTCGTGAGACCTCACCGGGAGTACTGTGTCCAGCTCTGGAGTCCTCAACATAAGAAAGACGTGGACCTGCTGGAACATGTCCAGAGGAGAGCCACGAGGATGATCC
>NW_009648925.1:3873101-3935027 GCF_000708025.1 Charadrius vociferus | reverse complement strand
CCTTGGGCAACCTGGTCTAGTGGGAGGTGTCCCTGCCCATGGCAGGGAGGTTGGAACTCCATGATCTTCAAGGTCCTTTCCAACCTAAACCATTCTATGATTCTATACGCAGCTCCACTTTTGATGGTGCTATTGTGGCTTTCAGCAGCTTCATGACCATTTCCACTGGTGGAGCTTCTAACACAGAGTTAATGCTGGTGGTCACCTTTCTTCTGTTGGGAGAGTTCTTGATTTTTTTCTCTAGAAGTTACAAGTAGTTATGTATAGATATCTTTAATTGAGTGTAACGAGGAGCAGATGTTCATTTGTCTTGAGATACACTTCTGTTTCATTTGTGTGTTGGTTTCTCAAGCCAACACAAAAATATCAAATAGCTGAATTCAGTGCTCGGATTTGCTGGCCACACCTGGTAGTGGTTAGAGACTGTTAGAGCAGTGTACAGTCCTGTTTGAGGTAAACAGGAATTCAAAGAGAGGTTCATGAAATTTTAAGTACTGGTAAGGACGTGCAGCAAAACTCTATGGATCTTCTAACTAGGGAATCATTTCTTCAGTGTTAGCTAGAAGAGCCGATTAGGAAGATCATCCTAATACTGGTTTGATTTTTTTCCTTCCTCTCTGAGAGCTCTTGAACATACCCGGCATGCATTTCTTTGACTTTTATTTCGCAGTTTATAACAAGGGAATTTGAGAGTTTAAAATTTATTGTAGTTCTTTTTTTTTTTTTCCTTTCTTTTTTTTCTTAACAATTTGGAACATTCTGGTATATTAAAAAAAGAAAAAAAAGTGGGGGCCAGCTGTCCCTCCTGAAGTCGTGCCATCTGTATCATCTTTCTGGCTGAGTGTTCTGTCCTCTTTTTCCTGTCCAGGCAAATCCTCTGTAGAGAAATATGTCTTTGTGCCTTGGAAGCAAACCACATCAAATGGAGGATCTGATAGATAGCCCTTTCTGCTTCTTAATGCCTTTATCTCTTTTCCATGTTTCTTCATATTTTAGGAAACAGTAATTTTTTACATTTTTTTTTTAAGCAGGAAGTTTTCTGCTTCTTAACAGTTTCTCAATTGAAAAATTGAGCAATGCTTAACAGAAGATCAAGCAGAACTGTTTCAGTTCTCCCCTTTCCAAGACAGAAGAACGTAAATTAAACTGAAAATGCAGATTCTATTTTATATAAACATGTATATCCATATGAAAGTAAATTGTGTAAGGATTTTGTACCATACTGGAGTGAAAAGATGCTATAAGTAATTTCCCTGTGACTCGGTAACACTTTTGCACTTGAAAAATTTCTCTTTACGTTTTCTTGTCACTTTTGGTAGAAACTTCAGAAAATACTCCAGACTTTTCTCTTTTTTTCCCAAAGCCTTTTACTGGTTTCCTTACAGTTTTTACTTGATCAGTAATCTCAGGTTGTTGAGAATGCAGGTCAGGAAATCTTCCCCTTCTCAAGACAGCACTTAGCAAAGACTTACTTACATTTTTAGATAGGTACTAAATTCTTCTGAAGTATTCTTTTTCTCAGAAATAGACATAATGGGTTTATTAAGAGATAATACAGGTATATTAGGCATCTCTATTAAGATGTTAAGCACTGTAAAGTATTTGGCAGTGTCAGAAATCATGGGACAAAATATCTGAGGCTGCTGAAGAAAGGTCTGTCTTCTTATGTTGGTTCATCCAAGAAAAAGAATTTGTTGTCCAGTGGTGAATAATCTGCATTATCAAATACGTCCCATTCCTGACAGGCGCCGGGTGCCCTTCATTTCCTTTTGAAGCCAAAAGGTACTCAACATGTTGCAGCTCAGGCCGTGATGAATACTAATGTCTTGATATCTGGTAGATCATTAGTTCTTATTTGTAAAATGGAAACAAAATTACTTTTGACCTGTAGAGCTAAGTCAAAAGTTTAATCCATGTCCATTTCCGATTTGGTGTGTTAATTGCTCCCCATCCTAATTGTGTATAGGACAATAGTTTCTGTTCGTTTCAGAGGCAAATTAAACTGTAGGTGATGCTTTGCATTCAAAATTTTGTTCTATTTGTTCTGCTTACAAGTGAGTTTCAAGTCACTGGATGTGTCTTCGTGGGTTCTGTTTAAAAAAAAAAAAAATCAGTATTTCAATTTTTTTTTTTTTTTTTACTCAATGCATTCATTCTACCCAAAACTAGTGGGACGTGATATGCTTTATGATACACAGAGGATAAAAATAATTTTATGCATTTTTCAGTTACTCAAGTATTAGTATTCTTGGCAGCTCCGAATAGGGGGGAAAAAATGCCAGCATGAAATTAATAGCTGTTTTTGTTTCTGTTATAGCTACACTGTACACATCCTGCATTTTGTTGGGTATATTCCTCAACAGCAGCGTGCCAATATTCTTTGAGCTCTTTGTGGAGACAGTCTACCCTGTTCCAGAAGGAATTACCTGCGGAGTTGTCACCTTTTTGAGTAATGTGTTTATGGGAGTGCTTTTGTTTTTCCTCACATTTTACCATACAGGTAAGAAATATAAGCTACTTTGAAAATATAATTCTGCATGAAGACATACCTTTGTCAGGAAAGGGAGGTTTGTACATACAATTTCTGTTAATAATCAAATATTTGAATCCCCCTAGGTAGCAGCAGGGGAAAAGAACTTTAATTGTTCTTTTCTGTATGCGGGCTAATAAAAATGAAATGCTTTAGTGCGAGATGTATATAGTCATATTCCACTTAAAACTTGCTGTAGCCAGAAACCATCAAGATAACACACTGTCATCGTATTTTTGTAAAGGCCTGGGTAACGTGACCATTAATAATGTTTGTATCTATGGGTGTTCAAAACCACAGTCAAGCTAATCCAGTCTCATGCTTCGGGGTATCACTGTATTTGCCCAGGAGGGGCAGAGCAGAAACGTCCCATTTATGGTCAGCTCTGCTCAGTGGGTTGGACATACCATTGCAGGGGAGAGAGCATCTCTTGACCACTGCTCAAAGACAAAATATTCATTCCTTTAGATTAATCCGATGGCTTAATTGGACACAGCGGTGTTTTGCTTGATATTTTCATCAAGTTCTTCAGACTCTCATCTCTCACGTATTGTTTGATTCCTCATAATTCATCATTGTAACTTTCAACTTGCTATTTAGGAGACTAGAATGTATACTATTGCTCTAAGCTGTAAAATAAGAACCCATCTTGCTTTCAAAGAGAAGTGGTCTTTATTAATGATTTTCAAAGATGCAGATTTTTGGTTTGTATTTTGTTGTTGCAGTAAACGTCTGCTTTATGACACAAAATTTGTAAAGCAGTGTTTTGCTTTGGAAGCATTAGAAATTGGGAGCTTTTATATACTATCATGAGTGCATGTACTTCTTAAGATGGTGTTTTTTATAATGAAGAGGAGGCTGACAAATTTCAGAATGAGTTGTGCTTGAAAGTGTGAAGGTTACAGCCAGGTGCAAATTTTCAGCATGATTTGTGTGTCTTTCTGCCAGGGAATCACAAGCAGGTTGACAACCCCATTCCAAATTGTGGTCTGTGAACACAAACTGAAAGAAATGATTTTAATTTTTTCAGTGGTGGTTTTTTTTTAATACTAACACTGAACTACATTGTAAAACCTGAATTCCATCCCTGCTAGCCTCGGGTGGCATGATATTTAGTCTTTACATTTGAAAGAATGCTTTTATGATTAATATTAATTGGTGTGAACTCTGTTCACATATACTATTATTTCTAACATTTACAGTTGAGCTGAAAACATTATGCAGAATATTCTGAGAATTTTTCAGCATTTTTCAGAGTAACAGTCCAGCATTCAGAATTACTTTAAAATTGACAATGGGGATACAGTGTCTGAAGAATTATGATAAAGTGAGTTCTTCTGACTGAAGAATTATGATAAAGTGAACTCGTTCCCTCATAAATAGGGTATTTGTGGCCCTTTTTTTGTCTCTCGTGTTTCTTTCCCTAGCAGGTATCCGTAAATCCAGGTAAGGATAAACCTGAAATTAGTATATTCATACACTTGGAACATTTTGCCTATTTCCTCAAAGCAAGGGGGAAGTGATTTATGCTTAGGACGATCCGTTCTCCGTGATGCAGTTTCACAAATGATCAAACGTACAAGAGCGCATGTGGTCACGGGGAGGGGGGGAATCAATGCCAGTGGGTGCTATCGGCTCCTTTGATAAAAAAATCGTTTGGAAGGTAGATAACGATCTTAAACATTTGCCTTTCATTTGATTCAAATACATTGTCTAATGGCATTTAAGAAGCTTACAGATAAACCAGAACTCAGTCAAATTCATCTTGTGCCCTCAGTCTTGCTTTTTAGGCCAGATAATCTTTAGTGGTTTTAGTTCAGATTTCTCTCTTTTTCTCCTCATACTCTGATATTGCAAAGGCTGTGAAAGAGCCAAGCCCTGGAAACTTTCCAGTGTATTGAAGATTTTGGTCCAGCTAGCACAGTGGAGTGTGCCATACTGTGCAACCTGCTGTAGGTGACCCTGCTCGGGCAGGGGGGTTGGACTAGGTGATCTCCAGAGGTCCCTTCCAACCCTGACCATTCTGTGAGATGTAAAACTTTCCAAAGCTTAGCCCAGCTGAGCTAGCGCTGCACCCCGAGACCCAAAGCTGCAGCCTCTGGATGTTTTATAAAGAAAATAATAGCAAAGCATCTACCTGGCATCACATAACATGGTCTTCCCCAAGCCTAGAAAAATTTCCCTGAGGTTTTAATAAGATTGCTGCCTAAATAAATCTGTAAGGGTTTTTGGTGGATGACAGAGGGTGTCGTTGAACCTTACTGGCTCTGGAAGCTTGATTATTTTTTTTTTTAGGCTTTCTGAGTTTTGTCCTTTGCATTGTGTAATATAAATTGTGTTTTTTCTTTTAGCAATATAAATTACAAATTTAAGAAAGTAACAGTGCTGAAGTCTTGATTAACTCAGACCTTGAGGGAGAGTTTAAAAATAAATAATAAAGGAAATTTAAAAAAAACAAAACAAAACACAATCTCCAGTAAAATTAATGTTTCTTCGGTAAGTTGAAAGATTTACAAAAGAAGAAATTGTGGTGCACTTTTTTTAAAGGAAAAAAAAAAACTGAATAAAACTGCTGATTAGTAGTCAAATGTCAGATGATAGGATTTCTTGAATGTGGCACACAGATTTTTAAGAGCGATATATTATGTCTAACAGCTATAAAGAGGCTTCTGAGGAGCCATTTGTGCAACTAGTTTTAAATTGAATCGATCGTACTACTTACAAGTTTCTTCTGAGGAATTGGTTTTCCCCTCTCAAACCGTGTAGCGGGTTTGATTCAAAATCAAATCCTGCTTCTTCTTACACTTTTAATTTGTTTTAGTTTGCACTCCATAGAAATCAAAGAACTAATGAGTAGAATCTTCAGAAGTGGTTTATTCTCCATTAGCAATGATAGATTATTCTTTTTCTTGATGTTTTCTCCATTGACAAGTTGAATAAGGAGGATTGACGTTAGCTGGAGGCATTGGTGTTTTTTATATATATATATGTATAAAACCTTTATACATAAGGCATCCATTGATAAGTCTCATAGACCACGTTAACCATCTCTTGGTTGAGAGCTGTCAGGATTTTGTTCAGAACACAGCAATTTCTTTCATACCTGCCATTAATCAAAGTTGTGGCCCCTTTAAACATGGAGCACGTTTGATAACTCTGAGGTTGGGTGTGTTTTGTGCTTTACAGAGTTTTCCTGGTTCAACTGGTGCCTGCCAGGATCGTGTCTGCTCAGCCTGCTCCTCATCCTCTGCTTCCGCGAGTCCTATGACAGACTCTATCTTGACGTCGTCGTCTCTGTGTGATAACGCCGGACTGGTGAGAGGTTGGAAGAGACTGGAAGTCAGCTTTGCAGTCTGCACACCTGCCTGGATTTGCACGGCTGAACAGCGGAAAAACAAAGACATTACAAGACTTAATTGCGGCTTTATTAGGGAGGGTGAGGGACAGGCTGTTCTTACATTCAAGACCACCTTTGATTTGCGATAAACGTGGAACTTGAGTGGTGATAATGATGCCGAAATGCACAAAGAGAATATATATGATGTACAGGTCCCGGTGCCAGAGCTGGGGCTCTCTATTTAAAAGGCTGTTGATGTAGCAGTGAGGTGTGCAGTTGTGTGGGCGTGCGTGTGTGTGCGTGTGTGCCAACTCAAGGTTGTACACACCGGGGTACCAGTAATCTTCAGAGTCTTCTATCAGAATAGAAATAGTGAATAATCTTAACAAAAGGAAAAAAAAAGAAAAAGATAAAATGAGAAAAAAAATCTTTTTTTTTTTTTAAATCTCTCTTTTAAATCACTAGTCATTTATATAATGGATGTCCATTAAACAGTTAAGCTAAAACAATTTGGTGCTTGTACACTACATTTACGTTCTAATAAAGTGATTTCTGATATAAGACACTGGTACCAGGGTTTTTAGCCATACTAAATATCCCAAACAATCCTCTCAGTGTTGTTAGAGGTGTGTGTTATCACCCTGGAGCACATGTAAACGATAGCGTTAGCTGCCACTGAAACCCAACTTGCACCCGCAGTCGCCTCTGAAGTACCACTGTGGCTCTGTATCTCCTGAACACAGAGCATCTGTGGTGTCTCAGAAGTTTACTGGAGTGTCACTTTTGGTAAATGTTGCTGTTTTTAAATGCCACCACTGTGTCACCTTTTCATCCCCCGTCTCCAGTACTGCCTCTTTTACTGTGAAGACCTGTTTGTACCACTGAATACCGTGGGTGTGGATATCCAAGTCCCACTAGTTCTCTTCTGATACTCTAAGGTGTGCGTGGTTTTTAGGATTAGTTTATGACTGAGGGTGCCTAAACAATATTGTTTGTTAACTCAAGTCTAAAATCACCGTTTCCTAAAAAAAAATAATAAAATCTTTCTAGTTGATGAGGTGCCCTGATAGCGAAACGACAATGAGTTTGACAATGAGAAATAACTCATGAGTTTTGGCATAGTATGGGAAATATCATGCCAACTCTTTTTATCAGTACTAATCTGTGGTCGTTCTGGCCCTTACTTGAACATAAATATTAAAGACACTTTGAATAGTTTTTTAACTCAATTTTAAACCTGCTAATAATTTCTTAATTACATTCTTAGATTTCAGTTCAGAATCATTTACAGTATTTCCATGTGTGTGTTCTGTGCTTTGTGTTAGGGGTGTGTGTTTGTGTGTGTGCGTGCATGTGTATTTATAGCTATGTATACACAAATAAAACTTATATATATCTTTTATATATAAGTTATATAAGGGTATGTGTTTACATAGGTTTATTTTAAGTACTCATGTCTTGGGCTGGTGGTATGCCACTGTTAGTAACTAAACCAGTCGCTGCTGTGAATGGAAATGCATACATACGCTGTCTGTGACATGAATTTTTTTCAGGGGGTGAATGGTTTCCTACCGTGGCAATTTTATCGCAGGGGGTGCCGTCACGTGTTGGGGGCGGCTGGTGTGGGGGGTTCTGCGTCCGTAGAAGTCTGAATCAAACGCCCTTTACTCCCACGCGGGGCTCTTCTCCGCCACCCTGGGGTGACACCGACACTGTAAACCCACTCGAATAAACCCTGAACTGAGCGCTGCCTTTCAGACACGGATCTCTTCGTTCTGTCTGCTCTCCTTTTGCAGAGAGAATATGCCACTAATACCTTTGACTCAGGAGTGTATCTGTGCAGTAAAATAAAACACGCTGTTCCCTGCTTTTATGTTTTCAGAGCAATGGATGTATTTACTGCAGTAACAGAAAATTGACTTAGCTCATTGCCTATATTGCCTATATTAGCTACTAAATGATCTTTTCTGTTGAAGCAGGCTCTTTGTACAAATGGAGCTAACCTACATTGGGATAACTAAATCAATCTAACCAGTGCATTCAGAACCGCTGGCATCATCCTCTTACTGTTTTTCAGATGAACGGTATTAACTGTCCAACTCTTTTTACTATGTTTTAGTGCCTGGAATAGTTTGAATATCCAGTAGCTGCTGCTACCTATTGTCTTCTGAAACCAAGGATCGCTTGCCAAGAGTCTGATTGGAGTTGCATTGTCATGGTAGAATTGCAAGCTCAGATGGCTCTTCGGAGCTCTGCTTCTGCAATTTACTGTAGCTATATTAAGATTAAAATTGCATAGTTCAGGCACTGTCCCGAGTGACAGAGATTTCTAATCCTTTCACTGTCCTGACTATTTTAAGATCGAGAAGCTCTTCAGGCAGTATTCAGACTATAACCTATTCTGCCTCTGCTCCAGAAAGCATCGAACAACTCAAAATATTTGTCAGTGCTGCCAGATGCAGACTCTCCCTACAGTCAAGGGAGAAGAGTGAGCATCTTATTTCAAGCCCGGTTGATTGTTTTTCTGAGTCAGTGTGAATTGCTCGCTGCTCTCCTGAACTTTGATACTTTGGTAAAAGTTAATGTGTGTCTGTCTCGGGCGCTGTAGTGTATGGTCTTAATTACAGCCCTCGGTGCCTTTGCACCTAAATAGAGGCGTTATCCAGAGGTGAGCAGCACGGCAGAGCTCTGCTGGAGACCTGCACCAGGGTTGCGGGCAGCGTTCTGCAGTTGGGGCTCAAGCAGAGTTCCCAGCGAGTCTGATGGAAATTCGCCTGAGTGAAAACCAAAGGATCGCTCCCAGATTACTTGAAGTTGTGCAGGACGCTGCTGCACTCCACACACACCATGTTCAGGCTTTAGGATTTTATTAGGTTAGCAAGTCTGGCTGGGGATGGAGGTAGGGGTTGCAAATGTGCTTGCTGAGATCTCTGAAAAATGTTTTATTCTCTGCGCGCAGCAGCAGCATCCTTCTCCGGAGGAGCAGTCCAGTTCATGCCAGCAACCCAGCTGAACCTATGGGAATATTTTTTGGATATGGGTTATCACTAGGTCCACCTTCGGATTTACCGAGGGTCTGAGCTGTCAGGTGAACCACACTTTATTGGAAGTTGGAGCTTGAGACTGCAGGGAGAGCTCTAAGCAATGCTGATCTGATTAGCAGTAGCGCAGAACAGGCTCAAAACAGTTAATATTTCTCTTATTAATTACTTAAAGTTCTAAATCTCACTATAACTTCCAAGTCATCGACAGTGGGGGTTTTTGTCTAAATTGCCTTGCACTGCCGCAGAGTAGCTGATGTTGGCTGCTGCTTGGCCTTTGACTTGCTCTGAAGAACATGTTTTTTTCCCAGCAGCGCGGAGTCCCCTAAAATGCAAATAATTATTCTAAGTTTTATATTGAAAATTATAGGAAGGATGCTCTGTAGTGGCGCCTCTCTCTTGGTAGTTCTTCGTTTTAAGTATGGGCTGCTCCTCAGGTTTCTGCTTGGCTCCGGCGGCTTTCTTCTTGCGAGCCATGGAGCTGTGCTCGCTTTCATGCTGCTAGGGAGGAAGCTCGGGGTTAGTAGTCGAAGGCTCCTCTTACGGCGCTCTTTACTGTTTCTCTTCACTGCATCAGTTTTCTTTTGGTTCCTTTGCCTTCCCGTATGACCGCCTGCTCTGCTGAGCTGGAGTCCGTGCTGGAGGCATGGAGAAGAGCTTCCATGTTGCCAAGCCAATTTTAGAGGGATGGGTTGGCCGACCATCTCCTTAATGTGCATTAAAATAGTGTTATTTAGAAAATCATGCAAGACATTTTTAGAAATTCATGCACCTGAAGCAAGTGCAGACCCAAAGGATTTTGCACATAAGTGAGCAGATAGTCTGTTACGAGCAGATTATAATTTGCCTGAAACTTGTCATTTTAGTCCCCGCACCTAGAGAGGCAAAGCCGATGGGAACCATGCGTGTTAGGTATTCAGGTTCACAGCATCATGGAGTTATTCCCACTCATCTGACAGAGGTGAAATGAATGGGAGTGGGACATCTGTAATCTGGGAGTGGGTTGGAAAACCCGTGGCTGCATCAGTGTTTGCACCGGTACCTCCGGGAAGTGCTGGGCTGATGGACTGAGTGAGGGGATGGAGGTTTCCAGGGGGCATTTCAACACTGAAATGCTGCGTTGAGGTCATCAAATCCATATAAAATTCAAAGTTTTATGCTGACAGGGATGTTAATGCCTGGCTTGTTCTACAGTACGCTTAGCAAGGGACTACGTAGCCTGACACTAATATAAACAAGCTGAATTGATTGATAGGCATATATTGGCTGTTAGTGGAAAGGGAAGTGCTGCTTAATTGTGAGGATTGACTGAAATATGAATGGGAATTAGACAGTTTGCACAGTGGAATATAACTGTCCTATCATGCTATGACAGCAGGGTTTTAACTTTTCATCTTCATTTCTTCTGTTGGGTCAAATATTAATAATTATCTGTGACAAAGGTGTTTTTATGTTTCATTAGTTTTTTGGGGGGCTTCTTTTAGACTGAGTTTGGATCATTGTAATAATTTGGCAAGACCACTGCTACCCTTGCGTGAAAGCATACATTAGTGTTTGGGATCAATTCAGTATTCGATGTTGGTGCCACCATTCTCAGTGTTGTCGAAGCGCCAGGCTTGGGGAGCATGTGCGAGGAGGCAGTGGCGCTCCTGGATACACCGTTGTGCAAGGGTAGATGCTGACCCTGCCAAAACGAACAAGAGCTTCATCATCTTCCATGGGTCCAGGATGTGGTCCCAGCATCGGGGCTGGGAGGAGGAAGGGAGTGCATGTAGGGGGGAAAAAGCCTTGCTGTGGTTGCTGCCTCCTTTCCGATGGAGCGACAGCCTGCAGGCTTACCGTTTCGGGTGTGAGACATCATAAGCATCAACAGAGGCTTTGCTCGTTTCCCTGCAGCCGTGACTGCTGCGAGGTGGGTCGTAGGTGGCACGGGAGTATCTGCCTTGCTTCCTCCAGGAGCGTCATTTCAGACAGCAGAGAATTGCCGCAGAGCAGGCGGCAGCCCCAGTGAAGTCAGAAGATGGTGTCAATCTGCTTGTGATTTTTGCAGTTGGTGTTTCAAGACAGATGAAACCAATAAATAGAGGAAGAAATGTAATGCTGTCCAAAGTTTTGACAAGCAAAAGCAAATATTTGCACAGATGTGTTGGCTTCTGCCTTTTACTTGGGATGGCAACGTGTTTGGAGCAATCGGTGCCCGCCTGGAGCGTGGACCCCCTCCTGTAGATCCAACCCTCCTCCTGCTGCTGCTCAGCCCCCAGCAGTGCCGCGGGAAGCTCCGTGCCGGGGCCGGGGGGCGGCGATGGGGACAGAGGGGGAGAAGGGAAGCGCTCCAGCCAGGATGCCCAGAAGGTGCCATGCTGGTGGGCACCTGGGTTATTTGTGCAGGAGGGATGTCTTCTACGGCCCAGTTTAGCAGGATCTCATTTTTCACTTTCTCAAGGATAAGGTTCTGACCTTCGTTTTATGTTTGTGACACTGTTTGTGCTGCAGGAACAGCAATGGCTGTGGCGCACAGCGTAGAGGCACTGGTTTTTCAAGGTGTGGCAGAGAAGGCAGGTGGGACTTGCTCTCTGTGATGAAAGCTTTTCCTTCCACGGTCTATCACCCCACATGCAATTTGTCCGCTTGTTAGATCTGGCCAGGCTCATTGCGCTCACTTTGTCTTGCTACAGGAAGAAAATACCTTTTTTTCTTTATGGGGAGCTTTTCCCTTTAGGCTCAGGCCACTTCTCTGACCGTAGTCCATCTGTCTCTAAAAGCCAAAAACGCCCCAAACCCCACATTTTTCTTTGCAGAGGGGATGTGTGGGTCTGTGTGATGCTGGGACAGGTAGCGAGACCCTGCGCGCTGCCCTTGCTGGGTCGCGGAGCTTCTTGAGGGTTTGGGGAAGGGGTGTTCATGCGTGGGGTCCTTCATTCTCCCCACCGCTAAAAGGTACCGTGTACCTCCCCCCAGGCAGGGAGACGCTGCGGTCGGGGTTGGGAAGTGCTTTGGGATCCTGTGAGGGACAGGGGCTGCGGCAGGGCCGGGAAATGGCCTGGTTAACGGGCTGTGTGTCCTCAGCCCGGAGACTTCTGCAGAGAACACAGACCTTGGATTTCTGTGCCTGGCCAGCACAATCTGTGAGGCACAGACAGTATGTGCTCTATAGACGGCAAACGCCTCTGGCAGGACAGGTTGCATTAACAAACTGGTGGGAAATGGTTACGTTTAAGGAAGGGATGCTCAGAGAGACAGTGTGGTCAGGGGACTGCGGTGTCCCTGGGCTGTATCCCGCTCTCTCTGGACGCTCTGGATGGACAATCAAAGCCATGATGTGAAAACAGAGTCGGTTCCTTTGCCCTGTGCCTCTCCTGCTGGCCCCGATGTTTCGGCTCCCACCCGTGCCCCGGGCTGAGCAAGCCCAGCAGAGCCGCAGTGCATCCCATCAGCTGCTGCTCCCCCCCAGGACAGCGATGTATTTTCCACATATATTTATCTTCTCTGCCTATGATATTTGCGAGATTAAAGTCTCTTTCTCCCCTACCAAGTTTAATGTCTTCCGCTGTGCATTTTAGAAACAAGTACTTGATAAGGTGGAAAAAAAATGGCTTTTAATTATGTGACGCACCTCACGGTTGGGGTTTTTTGAACTGCATGAACATAGGGAGAAGGAAGAGGGTTCTGTGTGTTGGAGAGCATCTTTGTAAACTATCCTCGACCTGTAAGACTGTTCAATTTTACTGGACTTTGTATGCATTTTACTTTTGTAATTTTTTTAATGATTTGATAGAATTTTATTTTAGGGCAAATTCTACTTTTTGTATGCAATATTCTGATGTGATGTATTTTTATTTTTAAGAAAATAATGTTGAAACCACTATATACTTGTCAGCCTAACACATCCACCGGGTCATTTCTTTTTAAAACTGGAATCATGTTTTAAAACTTTTTAAAACATGAAGTGCGTGCTACTTTACGTACTGGTTGTTGCACATTAAAGAGGTTATTCAGATGTGCTGCCATCACTGTTCATTAATTCCAAGAAAATACAGGGGAATAATTTATTTCTGCTATAATATCGCCACAAACCACTGCAGATACTGCTACGAAATGGGGAATGCTTCGTCTAAATGAACGTGGCCTCACCTAAAGCCCAATGCAGCCAACAGAAAAATTTCCATCGCTTTCAGTGGGGCTTTAGGGTGAAGACTGGCACTGCTGCTGGACCGAGGGACGCAGGGAGAGGGCTGGGGCAGAGGGGCCGCCAGCAAGCGGGGGACCGAGGGAGGGGAAGGTGCTGGCGGCGGTGGCAGCCCCCATTGCCCCATCGCACCGTCCTGACTGATTTCACATCCCGCCTCATCTGGGCTCGCGGCTCAGGATGCTGCAAGCCGGTTGATTTTGCTGTTTCCCATCATTAACATCTCTGTTCGTGCTTTTGGAAAGGAGACCCTTCATAATAACCTTCTTTGTGTTTATTCTGTATTTAATTGAAACGCACCCAACCCGGGATCTCTTGATCCATGTTTATTTTCTAGGACCAGATCTTCAATAACACCCCGACTACTTACCAGGGCAAGTTTAAAATAGGCTCACGACCTATTAGTTCTGGGAAGAAATCTGTCAACTCTCATATCGTGGAATATCTGGGCCCCACTATTCTTAGCAACAGTCTCTTTCCAGGCTATATATGGGAGCTTCAGGCTCTTCTAATGATACAGTTCCTGGTTGTATTTATCTTTGCGGTGTTACAGAAATCTCCATCCTTTAGGGGGAATGAGAGCTGATCCAGCCCCCATCTCAGATCCCTGCCGTAATTTTGTGCATTGGTGAACCCCCTCTGCTCATTCTTTCTCAGAGTTTGTTGGGGTTGGGTTTTTTTTTTAGCTGGTTTCTATTTTATTTTTGCTGCTGTTGAAATCTGCTGTTTCCCTGGCATGGAAATGACATTTATTCTCTCTTTCCGGAAAGAGAGAATACACACCCTCGCTGGGTGCTCACTCGTGGCTCCATCTCCGACCCTGCTGGAGTTGCATGTGGGCATACGGGACCTGTGGGAGCCACTGGGCTGGTGGCCGGGCTCGGTGCAGGCACTTGGTGGTGTGCCCAGATGTGCCCAGATGTGGGGGAGCCACTCACAGATACCTTGTATCTAATGGCCGCGGGACCAGCAGAAGTTGGGCAACAAGTCAGGGCCACTTGTAAATGCCGCGTCTGGTGGTTTTGGCATCTCCAGGCCGCGGCGCAGCGCTGGGGGGTGCTGACGCTGGGGAAGAGCACTGGAATGCAGGTGGGCCTCCTGTGCTCTCCTGTTGGGGGTCGCGATGGGCCGGGTGGCCATGGTGCTTTACCTGCTCCAGGAGCACAGTTTGGGCTGCAGCCGGGGAGTTTCATCGGGAACGAAGGCACCAGCCTTTACCTGACACACGCTACTGACGTCGCTCTGCACCCACTGCCATATGAACACAAATTTACAACCAGGGGATTTGTGTGGTTTTTTTTTTTCGCTACAACTTGGGCTTGAGCAGGCAAAGGGGAACCCCAAGAGTGTGCACCACGCCAGGACTCCTCACGCAAGCTGCCGGCAGCAGCGTGCTCTCCTCTCCGGGAACAGCCAGCCACCCAGTGAAGTCATCCTTGATGAGGGCTACAAAAACCACCTTAACTCTTTGGGAGCCAAATGGGCACGGGAGCATGGCCCCACGTCAGTGGGGCAGCCCCACATCATCCCGGACTCTCAGCAGGTTCCATGGCCGCAGGGAGGTTCCTTTTGGGAGAGCTTTCTGCTTTGCTCCGTACCTGCAGGCAGGTCCCGGGGCTGGAGGGGCTCTGCCGCTGGTGCCAGGATGGGCTGGAGCCCTTCGTCGGGGGCTGCAGGGACTGTGCACTGAGTCAGCCTGTCTGTCTGTCCGTCTGTCTGCCCGGCCACAGACCTACAGTGACGATAAGTACTCAGCTCAGGTACTAAAAGGCAGCGGGCAGGGGATGCCAACATCCCCACAGGCGGTACGTGGGGACGCGCCACCTCAGTGGCACTCCGATGAGTGGGGCTCAGGCGAGCGCAGGGAGAGAAGATGCTGACGAACTGACCCCACCGTGTCCTGAACCTCAATCTCTCCCTGGGGCTCTCCTAAACCCGCCTTTGACTGCAGAGCCAAGGGTGAGGATTCTGCACGTCACTTTGTGGCTGAGTTTTGGTGCTTAAAGAGCATCTCTGGTGGGCAAAGGGAAGGGCAGCTCTGAAGAGTTTGTGGTGGGTGGACGAGCAGCATATTAAAACAGCACAACTTCATCCAGAAATTACTTCAACTGCCCCTGAAGTGCAGAAAAGTTCCTTTTGAGAAAGATTTTCAGAACAGCTCTTAGCCTGTGCTAAAGCATCACCGCTTGTCCTACCCTGTACACTCTACTCAGGTGGTACCTAAAGATGACTTTATCTTGGCTGGGGCAGGACGGTGGGTCTCTGGGCAGCAGCGATGCTCAGGGAGTGGGTCCATACCTGTCAGCTCCAGACCTTCCTTGGCTGCGACAGTGCCCCGCATGGTGGGGACCGTCAGGGACCAAACTGCTCCCCAGGATGGCTCCACCAGGCAGCGAGGTCTGTCTCTCCCAGCGCCAGAGGAGCGATGGATCAGCAGAAGACGGCAGTAATTGCCAGGAGGCTTTCAGGCAGAAAGCAAGGCTCTCGCTCGTGGACAGGCTGATGTAAGTCAGCATGTAAATTGGGTACAACATAAAAATAATTTCAGCCGAACTCCTATGAAGAAACCTACGAACAAAAAAATGTTGTTGCTAAGAAATGTGAAAACAGAAAACAATAATGTGGCTCCTGCCAGGGTAATAAAAGTGTATCAGCGTTCTGCCTGCTCTCTCGTACAGACCGCTTGCTCGTGACAGTAAATTAAGTACTGCAAAAATGGGTACAGTTCTCTCTGTGGCCGCTGATGCTTCACATCATGGAAATATCAAATGTTTCTGATGGCTGTGCATTACCCTGCGCTTGAGAGGGGAGCAATCCATTGCTGGCTCCATTATTTCCACGACAGCAAGGAAATGACTATGGGAGGTTTAAAAATGAAAAAATACAGCCAGGTTAGATGGATCGAACCTTGACAGCCTGTTGCCGTTCGCCGTGGTCAATGCTAACCCCACGTCTGAGAGACACCACACTGTCTCCAGGCTGATGAAAAGCCACGACTGCTTTTTGCTTCCAGCTAATTGCCAGTTCATAAACTGCAAAGTTTCACCTTGAAAATCTCCAAAAAACTTACTTTGAGGCATGACAGCGGTACGGCACAGCTCCTCAGCCGGCAGACACCCCTGCCCCGCAGCCAGAAGGAGCTTTAAGCATTTGCTGGGTACCAGACAGGCTTCAGCTGCAAGGACCTGATGAGTTGACTCTTCTGTGCTCAGTGGAGATGCAGCCTGTGGAGGTGAGGGGTGGATGTGGTTGGTGGCTGAGTGCGGCACGCTAGTGTCTCCTTATCGGCTTTATAGTTTTAAAACTATACAGGGCCAACCAATCTTACATGCACTTAAGCTGATGCAATGGGGTCGTCAGTGTAGGGTCAGTCACAACAAAAAAGAGGGTGATAAAACTCTGAGTCACAGCATAAACCCGCTCTGCCGGCGCACCACTGTGAAGCAGGAAAAGGGGAGAGTGTACCCAGCCCCGTCAGCCCGCTGTGAGCCACCTTCACAGCTTTATCTCAACTGAGAAAATTACCTTAGCCTGATTCAGTCCTTTACCCAGAGGAAAATGTTTTGTTTTGGGGAAATGGTAGAGTGAAGGGTTGAAATCCGAACAGAGAGGGGCTGTGTGCGCGGGGTCTCCTGGCAAATGGGCTGATGTCTTACCCTGGTAGCCTGATTCTTGCCATTCCTGACAATAATGTGAGGAATTGTTGTGTTGGGTTTTTTCATTTGGAAACAGTTTTGGGCAGTGGTGAACTCTGCCTTCCTCTTGGTTGACTCGACAGTCAGCTTTTTAAACAGAAAGTGCAATGACAACTCCAAGAGTGGCTTTTTTATGAATGAGCAAAACAAACCATGTCAAAATGCATTTCAAATGTTAGCAAAACAGCATTTTTAATGAATCTCCAAAGCTTTTGGTAATTGAGCTGTGCGTTTGAGAGCGTGCGGTCTCTCGGCTGTACGCTTGAGGGGAAAGAAACACATGAGACGCGGCGGGAAGCGATGCTTTTGTGGGAGAGCGTTGACTCTCGTGCGCATTGAGGAGGTTGCTCTGTCCGGGGCTCCACACCAGGGTGGCTGCACTGAGCTGATTTAAGCTGACTCAGGGACTGTCCCTGAGCTTGGGGACTTTCCCCCTGCCTGCTCACAGCAGCACAGCCACGCGGGCTCGCACAGCTCAGTGAAACGCCTGTGTGGGCAGAGGGAAACTCAGGAGTTGGAGCCAGGGCTGGTGATCATGTCATGATGGGGTGGTGACTGGAGGCGCTGGTGGGGCTGGGGACACTGGTGGGGGTACTGGGCATGGCAGTAGGACAACCCGCTTGGGGTTTTTTTTCATCGCTGCAGTTTGACTGCTTTCTGAGGAGGGTGTCTGCATGATGCTCTGCCTGGCCACAGCTCCTGGCAGCGTATGAGAGAGTCGAAAGCTTTCCTAAAAATCAGGCTGCAGGATATTTCTTATTTCTGCGCTATCTGCAGGACTTGATGCCTGTTGAGGGGAGGAAATTAACTCGGGCTGAAACGACTTGGTCTGGGTAATGCCCTCGTGCCAACACGCAGCTGCTCAGCCACTCTGCGGTGTTATAGCTCTGTCCCTCGAGTCCCTGCTCCGGTGTTCCCACAAGCGCTGACCTTAACTGGGCTGCGCTGTGATTCCCTGTCCCCCCTTTCCTCCATAACTCCCAGTGTTGGCTGTGCCCTTGCCCAGTCAAGTGCCCCACTGGCCACGGATGTTTCCAGCCATCGATGGAAAAGAAAACCCATCGGAAGGGGTTCATATGGATGTGCAGTTTCATCAGCTCAGGGCATCCCTAAAGCATTTAGCGCAGGGAGCTGGGAGGAAACATGTAGACGTGAATCACAAGGAACCTTCTGCTTTTTTCTTTTCCTCCGTTTCTTCGACTCACCCCCTGAGCAATGCCGAAGGCGGGTTGGAGGGGGGCCGTGGGGGCTGCGGTCCCCGCAGAGGGCTCCGCACACTGGCCCAGGACCCCGCGTTTGCCCCCCCAGCAAAGCCCATGGGCAGCGGGTGCTGCTGGGCAGCCCAGCGCCCGCAGCGCAGCCCCAGGGCTTTGGCTTAATGAAAAGCCGATGGGGAACCTGCAAGGTAATGAAGTTTTTGCTGTTTACTACACCCAGTTAGGAATTAAAGAGGAAAGGGGGTCCAGTCGGGACATGTAGTGAAGGTGAGAGAACAAGATGCACTGGGGCTACGAGTGAAACTGTTATGTTAATGAATCAAATTAGCAACTAGAAAAAAAATATGTTGTGGTAGACAGATTTAAAGGAAATTGGAAAGAGGTGCCAACGTGATACTTCACTCTAATTGTGTGCAGAGGTGTCTTGATGCAAAACAAAACCATTCAGAATGGCCTCCCCGTGTTATCGTGCGAACTAACTGGGAAAAAAATCCATCTTATTCACAGCAAGTTTGTTTTTACTGATCTTGTGCCTCTCAATTACTTTTTAATGGTCTGCATTGAAAAGAAATTCCTGTATGCACACTTGAGAATATGAAAACACCCAAATGATAGCTTATGATTTAGTAGGATTAAAGTATTATGTATGCAGGTGTAGCACGTTTCAGGTTATTAGCAATCCAATCTATTTTTTACGACATTATGGTGTAATTTTCTGTATGAAACTTCAATATAAGTCTTCAGCTGTATCGGAACATAAACTAAAATGTTCCTGACTCTGTCACTTTTCATGGTCTTTACTTTGATTAATAAATGCAACAGGAGCTATAACGTTCTTCAATACGAGGCTACGATCATCCTTCAATCAAAACGTGTCCCTCAGCTTTTTATAACTTTTCACAGCAATGTGTAGGGCTTGAGCAGGGGCAGCGATAGGATTCCAGCGCAACTGCGCACGTACACCTGAAAGGCTCTGCAGAAGTTGAGCGTATTTTTGCTCGCGGCAGCCAGCCGGTCTCCTTGGCACGGTGAGCAGCTGTGTCCTTGGAGACTTGGTGTCATGTGCTGGGGACCAGAGGGGAGATGTGTACTGCAGAACTGTATGTAGATTCGGCATCCCGAATTTCAGACGGGTTTGATCCTACTCACTGGGCACCTTACTCAGAAATACCGATTTTCAAATGCACCCAAAGTCTGGTGTGGAGCTGTACTCCTACATTCAGGCTTGTGTGGGAGGGGAGTTGAATTGCAGCGACAGACTTTGGTGTTATACTCAGTAACACAATTCTGTAACTGCGTAGTCTACAACTCATGACAAATATAATCCAAACCGGGGCCTCGGGATGCAGTCGGAGTGCGGGCAGATGTATGCTGCAAATCCCCATCCCCACAGAAGCAGCTGAGTGAGTTTTGCGCTGCCTTTGGCCCCCGCTGTCAAGAGGAATCTCCTCCACGTTCCCCCTGACCCGTCCTGCCAGAGCTGCTCAGGAGCCCCGGTCCCACCACGCATCAGCCACGAAGGGGAAAGAACTCACAGGCTTGCCAGGTTGGTCTGTTTTATTTCTGAATTATTCTTTACATTGTACAATATATAAAAATACAGAGTACCCCAAAAAAATTCACAGTGTCTAAAGGCAGTGATTACAGTCTAGGTCACCTTTATACTAAAGTACCATCAAGTTCAATTGCATAGGAAGGGTGATGTGCCTTCACAACAGAGTCCAATAATGCTCTCCAGGTTTTGCTGTTTCGGGGCAAGCATTCTGTGTTCACATAGTAACTTCCCATGTATCCGAGATCCCGTATTGCATCTGTCACTCTCCCACCTCAATTACAAGCTAAACCCTATCGTTTCCATCTCACATACCGTCCATCCTCCCTAAACCTTCCCCTGTACGAATGCTCCTAATTAACCGCATCGCTTTTAAGTATGCGCAGGTTTGGAGGTTGTCTAAGGAGGGGTGTGTGGATGGAAACCATGCTGTGGTGCAGCTGGCTGGCTTTTACGTTGTTTGACATTTTGGTACTAAAAACATTTTTGCTGCAGTTATTAATGGCCCATCCACGCCGACCTCTGCTTGACTCCACGGCACGCGAATCAACAGCACCCCGCTCACGGAGGTTTCAGAGTTACTACAGTGCGGTGTTAATACTTTTCACGATCGGATTTGTTTAAAACCAAATGGCGGCTGGGGCTCGCGGCAAGCCGAATGCTGCTCTTACAGCACACAGCCCTCTCGAATAGCAGGGGTGAATTTGCAGCTGAGGTTGGAAGCAGAACAGAAAAAAATCAAGTTCAACACCCAACCTTGTGTTGAATGCTACAGAGCACTTATATTTGTGGCTATCTGAACAGTAGGTTGCTGGGTTTGCTCCTCCAGCCGGGACTAATGCTGACACTAAAATTTCCCAAAGGACCCAAAGGAGGAATTTCCAGGCAGAATGGCTGAGACTGGATAAGCTCCACAAGAACCCAGCTCCAGAGAGGTTTCTGTCCAGTTTTGAAGGCTCTGGCCATCAGGCACCACCAAAATGTGTGGATTTGCTCACCTACCCCAAATCTGTTCTCAAAGCTGCCTGAAGTTTTTTTTTTTCCTAAGAAGCTTAAGGGGAAGATTCACTTGTAGGAGTCTGGGCCGTGGGCACCAGGGCTTTAAAGTGATCTCTTGAAAAAAAAAATAAAAATCCTTCCAAGCCAGTTTACTGGGTATTTCTCTGTAATGCCCGACAGCTCCAAGGGGTGCTGTGCCCTGCCCTGCACGCGGGCCGGCTGGCGGCAGGGACGGGGCGAGGACTGGATGCAGAGCCTTGGCCACTAACGCTGGAAGCTCCAGGGCACCAGGGGCCTGACTCCCACGGCCTGGTGGCTTTTTTGGACCCCTCTGGGAACCAAAAGCCATGGGTTGGCAGGGTTTCTCTTCCCTAAATTTTGTCCTAAAACCTCCTGGTGTGACTCTAAGGCAAGGCTTACAACGCCGACCAATAACTCAGAAAGCAGTTGCTAACTTCTTTAACATAGAAGATGACATTTTTCACATTCTAATAGATGATATCTTTTCCTCTAATGGTACAATATTTGTTACTCCTACTTGCTATTTTAATTTTCTTTGCGCAATTACTCCCTACTTATAATTACAAAAACAATAGAGTGATACACATGAGAGATTTGGGAGGCTTATTCAGAAAATATAAGCAGTAACAAGAATCTTTTCTTAATCATTCTTAACCAGAATGATTTAGGGGAGAATCAGCATTTCTAACTAGAAAAATCAATTTTCTTTTCAATTAAAAAATTATATTTCATTTACCTCAAAAGTGTTTTTTTAAACCTAATGGAAAGGATACTAGATTTTTACAGGTTTTTTTCTTCACTTTGTCCCTGTGGAATTTGAATACCAGCACTGCCTTTCTTATTCTAAGTTTTCTCTGCAGGCATTTTGCTAAATATATATATTGTGTGTGTATATATTATAAATATATACTGTATCTATCCACTGATAGATGTATACACTATTACAAAAAAAAAAAAAAAAAAGAGTAAGTTGTTACACAAACTTTACATTTACATTTTTTTATATATATATTTATATATATATATCTCTCTCCCCACTACATTTGGTACAAAGAATAAATCAATCTCAGTGGACAGCAATTTCCTCTCCAGGTGGGCTTAACAACAGTTTAACACTGGAGGCGTCAAATTGTCTGCATCAGACGTGGACTCCATTCCTACTCTCTGTTGATTTCAAACCAACCATCTCGTTTTCTAAACGTAAGGCATTAGGAACAGTGGTGGTAAGACAATACACATTCTTCTCCTATAGTATCTGTACAGTTCACATATTTAAGAGCAGCCCTGGCTCATATGCTGAACATTCAAGTGCACCTTTAGAGCAACAGCACCTCTTACGCTGTGGTTTGATCGTCAAGTGGTTTGTCTATTAGTGAGCTGCACAAGTTATTTCTGCTGGGCGACAGCTGATCAAGTAAAACCCGACAGCAACAGCACAACACAAACTGGATAACACCGTGACGCACACCCCTTCTGGAGGGAGAACGGCAGCCACGTCCATGGAAAAAGAAAGAACGGCCTAATGAAAGATGCGTCTGCTACACACCTGGCTGTAAGATTTCCATCATATTTTACACATGGTATACCTGAATTCTATCCAAAGGGTTTGCAGAGAACCGGTGTCTCTAGACCAACACAGGAACTGCCCAGGCTTCCCTTTCTCTATCTTAGATGTGAAAGAAAAAAAACTGTATATATAGCAACATGAGTCTTTTAGAAAGCAATGCTCCCAAACTGAATGCATTTCCAGTGCACTGTAAGATGGCCTTAGGAATAGGAAATTTTAGGAAGTTTAACATGCAGCTGCAGGAGCAATTCAAGCTGCTACAGATAGCACAGACCTGATCACCGAGCTGCCGAATTACGTGGATCACAAGAATATCACTGTACATGCTGTCATCAACCTGCCACGCTTTAGAGAGCTCATAAAAAATGCAATCCTCACACCGCATTAACATTGTCCTTAAAGAACTGCACTCTCATGCAAACATTAATTGAGTAATAAGTGTTCTGATTTCTTTCTTTCGCACTGTCTCGCTCTCTTCCTGGATTCTACTTTCTGCTCGAATGGAGTCTACAGACCCTTGCTGTGATTGCCAATTATATGAAAAAGGGCTGAATCCATTTGGATGGTTGGTAAGAAGGAATGTCTTGACGAAACTATAACCACATGCACCACCCTCGAAGCATCTGCCCTCCAATAGCCTACAAAATACCCACCTCCTGAGCGCAATGGCAGTAATGACCTACCTTGGTGAGCTGAACATTTAAATAATTTCAGCTGCTATGTAGCACTTTGGGAAGAAAAAAAAAAAAAGTCAGTTTACATTGTGTTACTCTGCAAAGCTGAAAATGGAAAAATGTGTAAGGGGGGGGAAAAAAAAGAAAGATTGAAAATTAAAATAATTGCAAGGTCTGACTGGCTCGCACTCCCCCCTACTCTCCAGCTGCAATCCTGCCACATGCATGGTAATTGCAGAATGTGTCAATACAGGGAATCTTCTGAAAGGGAAGCTCGGAGATGGCTTTAATGGCTAGAGTGAGCTTGGGAGCCAATGTTTTCTTCTGACTCACATAAACTAAAGCTGGGAAATCCCACCCTGGTAGTCTAATGTAATAATTTTCAACCCCTGGGCTACACACTTGTTAGAACTACTTTAAGTCAGGATTTTCAACGTTGCTGAGGGGGACGTGGAAATTCAGTGAAACAGGGGTGAACTTGTTATGGCAGGAGGCACAATGGCCTCACTCCTCAAATGGGGTTTCAGGGCCGGGGAAGAGCCCCCCTGCAGGCACTGGTACCTGCTACCAGTGCTCATCTGTTTCCCTGGCGATCCCTGCTTCAATCCTGCCACTCTCACCCCGGCCGCGCTGCCAGCAGTGTTCGGGCCATCGAGCCACTGTGCCTACTTGGAGGGTTGCAGCAGGTTGCTTCAGACAGAGCTTTGAGGTCTGCATCAGCTCCTGACCCCACTGCTTCAAATGCCAGGATCCCTATTTAAGGGCATCTCTCTCTCTCTCCCTCTGTTCCCTCTATTTCACCCGGTGAGACCAGAGCAGAAGCAGGATGAGCTGCTAAATTAGCAAAACAGCTGCTGGAAATGATGGGCACCACTGAGCCTAAGGCATCCTTGTGGCAGTGCTAATGACCCCACTTTATTACAAATATCCCTACAGCCTTCAATCACTGCAAACTGAAGTCAAACGAAGTAATTTAAAAAATGGGAGGCTACTTTATTCTTGCCTTCTGGTCAAACCACCATAACACAGGCTTACAGGGCCATGTTGGCTTTTCCTCGCAGGAAAAGCAATATACTTGTCACGAGCAACACAGTCTTTCTTCATCTCCTACCAGCTGCCTACATGAAAGAGCTGAGCACACAGCCCAAGCTGGGCTTCCAAACAAGCAAAGGAACAGCACTGAGAAATGACCGGTGTCAGCTTAACAGCGAAATCTGAAATAAAGCAAAGACAAACAGGACTGCTGGGAACACATCCGAGTCAATGGCCAGGCATGGGCATGGCAATTGCTCAAGTAAGATGCAGACGACAAAGCCAAGCTCGGGACCACGTGGAGCTCATGCGCGTTTTGGGGTGTACTTTTATCTCATGCTCAGTATTGCGACATTCTAAAATCCTTAGCATCAGGAGTTCATTATAAATATTTAGAAACACTGAATGATAACAGTGGTGAACTTGTTCACGTTGCTAACACATTGGATGTAATTGTACATTAAGCACCAGCAATAAGTTTCCTTTTTGCCAAACAATTATGTCAGACAAACATCTGGTTGTAGACAACATGGCTTCTGCATCAAACTAATACAGTTCTTATAGACACAGTCACACACATACACAAAATTACATTTCAAGGCTGGATATACTGTTTAATAACGCTACTGCCCCAATTTACTTCAATAGCTGCAGCAGCATTTGCTTGTTGGGCTGGTTTTGTTCAGAAAAAATAAAGAAATATTGGCAAACAACACACATTACTCAGCTGTGTTACTATTTCATAGAGTACTGACTGGAAGACGCTATAAGAATGTGCAGCAGACTTTCTGGGTCATATTAGATTATGGAAACATTCCTTAAAAATACCCTACCCCTGCAAAGTCAGAATTATTCACTCTTTGAAAGTAAATGAACTAAAACCCAACAATAAAACAAGAAAAAAAATTAGCCCAAAGCATGGTGATTTCCCACAAGAAGAGCACGGCCTCTAAAGTTGCCTTTCCCGGCAGACGCAATCAGGATCAAAGCTAGAACAAAAAGAGTTAACGCTGTCTTAGAAAAAAAAGAGCAAGCAAGAAAGAAAAAAAGCCCATGGCTCTCATGCGGCAATCATCACATCTTTTTTTCCAGTGATATAAACATCTTTGTTTGTTAGGCACTCCAAGTTCATGTCTCCGATGTTATTCCAACATTTACTTTTCTCAGTGTCTCACTGCCTATATAATTTTCTTTTAATTAAGACTGGAAACATTCTAGAAAGCTTCTTTGGGTAATGCACTTTGTTTGTGTGTTGTTTCTCATCAGCTGAACTGCATATTACCAAAGAAGGCTGCAGAGTGTATTTCCTGTAATATGAAAAGATTCTGTTGAAGATACAGGGAACACTGCCCTAGAAAGTCACTTTTTTTTTTTGCATAAACATAAAAAAAAAATCAAAAATAAAAAAAAAGGAAAAGAAAAAGAAAACGTTCTTCAAGTTGTTGGCACGATGGAGTCCCGCTCGGCCTGTTTCATGAGCTGCGTGTCATCCAGTGCACCATTGCTACCCTGTCTCAGGAAGGATGCTCCTCACCAGACAGACACCCTTGCCCCAGAAGGCCACCTCCTGCCTTTCTTAGAGTGCACCCGTGTGTTGTGTGCTGCTGCGTGGTGGCCACTGAGCTCAGCACACAGCCACCTCCTTGACAGCGTTGGCCTTGGACAGCAATGCTGATCTTCCAGCCATAAACTGTTGCAGTAGTAAGAGCCATCTCCAGCCAAATGTCCACAAAAGCTCTGCAGAATGGTCCATATTCATTTTTGTCCTTGTAAGGAGATGTGCTGTTTACAAGAAATACAATTAACCAAAGGAAAAAAAAAAAAAAGACCCTACTGTACAATATTTACATCTAGAGGCTGGGCCAGTATTTGGTCCATGAAATCAATTAAAAAAATTCATATAGGAAGTGATCCAGTCCTGTAGGATCTGTCCATCATCAGCTGTTGGTAAAGGTCCTTCCAGGGGAGGCCTCGGGCCTGTAGTCATATTTGTTCAGTGTACTGGGATAATAGGTTGTCGTGTACACATTGGTTTGCTGCAACGGGTAGAAGTTGGTCCTGTCATCTGGTATCAAATTGTTCTTGTTAAGTGTCTGTAAGAGAGAAGAGAAAATGACAGGCATGGCACTGGGGTCACAGAATTACTCTTATCTACCTGCAGACACCTCCCTCTCACCTGTCTTCTCCATCACGGTCTCTGTTGCAGCCACCACCACCTTCCCTCCGGCTGGGAGAGTAAGATGGTACATCAACTCGCTATGGGGCTAGTCTACAGGGGACCACAGCTCCTGCCAGGTCTCCTTCGGTGGACCTGTGCTCAGCTACTGCTAGGGCCAGAACCCAGAGCCTTCTCCAGGGACCTGGAGTCTCCTGGAAGCTGGCGTGTTGTCTGAACATCATTGTCACACAAAACCATGCTGGGCCTACACGAAACTTGGTGATTAATGGCAGCGCTCAATCTAATCTCTTCCAAAATGCTCGTGTTATAGCCTGCGGCTCCCTCTCAAACCACTTGCCAAACGGCAGCTTTTTCTCTTTGGAAGAGCAGGTGTGCATTTACCTGATCTCCATCTCCATTGGTAGATATCCAGGTTTGGACCCCCCGATATTAAGTGTGTCACTTCTGTAAGCTACAGTATAAGTAATAAATCATGGTCACTTTTGGAAAAACTAAAATGACTTAAAAAACATCCACGTAACAATTGTTGGCAACAACAACATAAAAAATAAGAACCACAAATGCCCCTTTTACCATAAAAATTTAGAAATAGGGGTTTTCTCCCTCCCCTCTTCCCACCTTCTTTGCTTTTTGCAGGAATTGCTATTACTCTTCCCACCAGCAGGCACATGTCCCCGTTCCCCCCAGGTGAAAGCCCATTGCTATGCCAGCCGTTACCTATGCACAAGGATAAAATCCCATTTGGCAGAGATGCAATAATTTTATGAAGCTAACTCCTTTATAGTCATCTGATTTCTGTGAATTTGGCTGAGAAACTTTTATGACAGTTTTTTCAACTAACCCCTGGCTTAGATTTCTTTATACTAGCAAACACTAGGCGTGTTTGCGACAGCATCCTCATGATTGGGGCACAGCACCTTTAAAGAAGGCATCAGCATCTTTCCTGTCTGGAGCAGAGCAATGGAGAGGTCTAATGAGGCAACTAGTCCTGGGACCTAACGGCTGTTCTGCCACAACCTGATGCTGCTGGGGGAACCACTTCACCTCAGTTCCACCTTGAGACAAACAGCTCATACCCAACCGAGCTCAGGGCAAGATGAAAATTAATTAACCAACGCTCAAGCCCACGAAATACCCAGCTCCGTTAGCTTCACTCAACCCATCTAACTTCAGCCACCTAAACTTCAGGCGTGGGGGCTCCGTCAGCAAGGCAAGGAGAAGTCTCTTTCCTGCGTGAAGGCAGGTGCAGATGAATATTGCCTTGTGGGGGACCCCCTGTCCCCCCCAGCCCTGGCAGCAGTAGGGTGACCCGCCAACAGGGGGTGCCCAACTTTTAGGAGGCTACAGTTAGGCGAGCGTGTGGCACAGTCAGGGCTTAGCTGCATCCCGACTGTGACTGCTGAAATGATTGGAGCTACCCCTAGGTTCAAAGACAAGACCACAGGCGGTACATTTATCTCCCAATTTCTTTGTAATCGAGTAATTTTACTGCATGGGGAGGGGGAGAGGAGGAGGAAGAAAAGAAAATGCTTTCTCCAAATCCAATAGCAGGCTCCCAGCTGGGAGCTGCAGCTCATACAAGCTTCATACGCAACATTAGGAGGAAACGCTCTCCTACGGCAAAAATACCCTGGCAAAGAAATTTCCCAATTGCTGAACTACCAAGTAACTTTTTTTTGGAAATGAGCACTACCTGAAACATCTCATACATGAAAACTGGAGGAGACCCATCCTTCTCCGGGGCTGACTGCGATCTCTCCCTGCCTGGACTTTCTAAATTGAGCTCACAGCATATCACTTGTAGGAACCAAGGAGAGAATCGGTATAGGCATGGTCAAAGTGACAAATATTTCCAAGGAATGAGAATTTGTTCCCTTCAATATGGAAGGAAGAAAAGAAATGTCATGCTTCGCTCCCAGTCACCCGAAGAAATTTTAAAATAGTGTGGGCAACAGACTGCTGCGTTGTGCTGGAGGCTGGGAAACAAGGAAGCCGGGCTCAGTCCTCTGCTGCTTGCTATGCTTCCTTGGGAAATCCAATTAACTGCTCTCTGCTTCAGTGTCTTCTGACCCAGCTTGATAAAAACGATTGAGATCCCCTGTAAAAATGCACTTTGCTGGGTACTACCACCGAGTATTTGGGAGAACTGCTCTCTGGTGAACAACACAGGTCTTCACACTGGCTGTGCACGATGACTGCTATCTCCTATCGGTGTCTCCAGGCCAGGATACGCACTGCAGGCAACGTAACCCCACGGCCACGGGCTGCCACAGCGGGAGGAAGAGGCCGCTTCCCACTGCTGCACTCCCTGATGTGTCTTGAAGGTGGTCCAGCATCCAGGTGACTTTTTGGGATGGTTACGATTCACAACATGCCAGATTACCACATCTGAAATTTGGTGACATCAAAATCCTGACTTTGGATGGCTCAGGACCATCTCGATCTGAGGACAAGAACCACAGGACTCTACCTTTTTGGCTTCCAGTTGGAAAATCTGTATGAGTTTCAACATGTCCCACGGTGTTTAAAACTAGCCCCTTACAGCAGACTTAGCATTTAATTAACATGATTTGCATTTTTTTCTCTCTCTCTTGTCTTACTTTCATATAACATTTAATTAGGAAAAAAACCCACAACTGCTCCTTTGCTCTTTTTGGTTTTATTTTCGATGGAGGGCTTATATCTTAGGGAAATACCTTATGAAAATGGTTTAGTGGAATTTATAATGCAATTAGCTGCAAAGAATTTGTCTCTGGAAACGCTGCGATGGCAGTACAGTCCTAAATCAGCATGATCAATGTGCACTGCCTTAACATTTCCCCACACAAACTTATTGTCTGTCTCATTTTAATAAATAGATTATTAGGTTCCTTGGCACTAGAAATTGGTTGATATTTTGAAGAAGGGAAATTAGGCAGCAGTGAATTTTAGAGACGTACACACACATACTCATGCCTACACTGCAGGAGAAGAGGTGTGCAGTCACATCGCTCTGGGTGGGCTCCCATACTGTTTTACTCAGAGTTTTACCCCTTGCTCTCGTTCTGCAGTTCTTTGCTGTGACAGTATGGACATGGCCAATGACTCTCCCTTTGGAAAATATTCCCTGAACACCATATGGGTTATGCTGCCAAGCTCAGAGCCTCCTGACAGCTTGAACTCACTGGAGTTACTGTGGGGATGAAAACAGCCTGCTGCGCCCATAGGTGTTCCCACCAATATTTATCGGTCCCAACGGGAAAGGCCAAGAGTCATCACCACCACACAACTACAGTCGGTCACAGAAATTAACACAGACCCAACCCTTGCTCACAGCCCAACTCCTACAAAGGCCTCTTCCCCTCAGCCACCTCTGAGCAAAGTCCCCAGCATTACAGTGGCCAAGAAGGGGTTGCTGAAGACAACGCTCAGTAAGTCCTCTTAGAAGGGACAGTCCTTGGGTGCTTTTGCAGGGCTGTGGCTGCATGAACTACGCTGGCTAGAGCAGCGCAGTGAGCGCTAGAGCTCTGGCTGTCCTCAGTAGAGGTTTCAGAGAAGGAAGAAAAACTTGCCTTTGCTGCCTGAGCCCTTCTGCACAACCATCCTGCACTCTTCAGGGTGATGTGTCAGTGATCTGAGTGCTCACCAGACCTTACTGATGACAATTTTCCTGATACTCAACCTGTATTTTCCCCTTCTTGTTGTCTGTTTCCTCCCCATATCAAACACTAATACATCCCCCTGCCTGCAGCTACAACCTCTAGGGACTGGTTGCTGAGTAAGCAGGATCCGAAAAGACCAGAAGTCTGATGAACGTCTACTGCTGAAACATCACTTGGTCCAAAATCTCTGTGCTGAAACATCACTTGGTCCAAAATCTCTGTGCCATACACACGATGTATTTCAAATACTGAGGGAAACAATTCAGGCCCTCATTTTGGTCCTATCCTGCCTTGAGAAGAAAGAAGCTTCTGGTACTTGTGCAAGCATAAAATTCCCCGTGCAAAAGTGAGACCAGATCCTGATCTAAGATGAAAACCTGTGGGATATGCTTAGAAAAAGTGCTCCATTCAACTAATAACTAGAAACTCAACATGCATCTATCAAACACTTTTACCTGCTTCCTCCCTTCCAGTATGGGCCGTGCCACCCCGGCATATTTGATACTTCTTTCTTCTGGTCTCTTCACCACTAACCTCAATTCAAGAACCTGTTAGCAGAGGGTAAGCCACCAGCATGCACTAACCCGACCAGGCAGATCACTCAAAAGCAGGCACAACTTCAACTGCTTTCTTTAAAAGACCCTTTATTATGTTGCATTAGTACATGACTAATATATAAAAAAATTCTTTGACCCAGGAACTCTGCTTTGTCAAGCAGGGATGTTTTCAGATGGACTAAGATGGATATGGTTTTAAGAGCATGTAAAATAGCAGCATCTTTCTCCATTGTATGTGATCTGTCAACTCATCACAAGGTCCGATCTTGTTGCCCGTGAATTGCATGTCTATGCCAAGCACAACAGAATCCTGAGTATTTCAATATTTGCAGAAATATATGAACAATTTGTTATCACTCTTTCTATTGTACTAGCAATTAGTTAGCACTGGAAGAGTCTGAGGGGAAATTTTACAGATACCCCCCCTCGTGTGCTGCTCTGCCTGCTGGTATTCATACTGGACATACACTTGCAGGCTGTTTATCCCAAGGTAAAGCCAAGCATCGGATGTGTTAAACATGACTGCATTGTGCAGTATGCATACATTTAATTTTGTTCAGCTTTCTCCATTGATATTTTTAGCCTGTCATCATTCAGATTTTCCATTTGTTACTTTTTCTCCAGCAATGCCTTGCCACTACTCCCCAAAATCCTGCCTCTGCTCCAAGTCATTAAGTCATAATCCACTGACCTACTTGCTTACATTCTCCCAGATGTATCAAAACATCTTCATGCACAACAGCATGAGACTTTCAGTACTACTCCCATCCTACAGCTGCATGTACAAGCTGTATAAACACTTTTTACACACATAAACAGATCAAATGTTTCAATTTTCAATAAACAATCAAGAAAATGTCAAAACTTGATTTTAAAAGGGGATGAACATCCCCCTGCCCCCGCTTCCGCCCCCCAATTAAAAGAAACTCCATGTAGTTTTTGAGAAGCTAAAGTGAAAAGGATGCTTCTAAAAGCATCTGATACGCATACGACTAACACCAAATTAAGGGCCATAAAGTAGTTCCCACAGGGCGACACGCAATGGCAAGATTTCCTGAATCTTCTCATGCAGAAAGCACTGAGGTTTCTGGAGTTCAGCGTTCTCTTTGAGCTCCAGGTCTTCTTTTCTGTTTTGGGGGTGGTATGGGGAAACAGTCAAGAAGTTTCCCAAGACTTCTGTAGCTTAATCTTCACCAGCTATCCAGCACCACAGTCCTCGTGAAGTCAATGAGCAAGGACAATTTCCCCCAGCCTCACAGTTTCTCCTCTATTTCTCTGTCAACAGGAGCTATTTCAGTTCTTCCACCATCCACTCATGACACTTTCCTCTTTACAAAGGTAAAAAGAAGAAAGAAAATGTTTGGTGACCTTCCTGGACAGCTTCCAACTATCCTGTCTAGCATTTACAGTTATCAACCACTTCAACCTCTAAAGAGGCTGAACAACGCAGTGCACCCCTTTCCAATGTGCATGAATCATCAGAGATGTGTCGCTTGTGCCAGGACTGACTGCGTAGTTGGAAGTTTCCGTCTTGCAAGTCCCAGTGCACTACAACAAAGACAAAATTCCCCTTTCTTTTGTCACAAAGTGAGTGCAGGCACTAAGGATCCAAGGGTAACAACTCCAATCAGTGCTAATTCTGGTCATCCACTGTGGACAGAGGCAAACATCTAAAATTAGAGTCCTGGTAGCAGATGGCAACTTTGTAGTAAACCCATTCCTCTTTGCAATATCCGAATGAAGCCTTTGTGCATCCTGCATCCTGCCTCTGCAAAAATCAGGGACAAAATTCCCACTGAACTCAGTGGGACAATTAGGCCTAAAAGAATTCAAGTAGCGTTTCCAATTTTCCTTGGAACAGCATCCAACAGACTTCCTGTAGCAACAGTGGGATGGCTATTACTCCCCCTCATCCCCCAGGAAAATGGTGGGATAAGGGAATTGTGCAATGACGTAAGGAAGTCAAGATCCAACATTTAGCTTCTTTTGTGCTCCTTTGTTTGTTTCTTGCAGTGAAATCAGATTGAGCAAAATTCTTTTTCGATGCAGATGAGCTGTTTTACGGAGCTAGCCATGCCTCTCATTAAAGGATGTTACTTTTTGTGTTCTAGGAACATTAGCCAAATTACTTAGGGTTGTGGATATATATTAATATTATGAAACATTTCCCGCAGCTTGTACATCTCTGGAAGTACCAAGGCAGAGATCTCAGAATTATAATTAACCAGTAAATTTGGAAATAATTAGCATAATCATTACATTTCAACAAAATAAACCATACAACTAAAATAACCTCTTTTGGCAATAATTGACACCAGGAAAATAAATGACGTCTGGCCCACCCACATGCTCCCTTTCTTCTGATCCACCGGATGCCACAACACTGCTGTGCCTCTCGAGCTATGCATTGCAAATGACCCTGGAAAGACGGAAAGTTGCCAGAAAGACCTTATGAGACCCATGTATTTACTGCAAGCTATGAGCGATTTTTAAGACTTTAATGATTCTTCTTTCTGATCTTTCTTAAAAATCTGCTTAGTGTCTTACACTAAGCAAACTATCTCACCTGATGACTTTATAAAATCTCTTGAGCTCTGCCTGCACTGAAGTCAAAGGTAGCAGTGGCCACGGTTTATGTATTGAGTTTTTTCTGATGAATTCAATAAGGCTGTTTGCAGGATTTACTGTGGAGTGTAGATGTACAGATGAGGAACCCATTTTCTATATAAGAAGGTTTTTCTACTCAAAAAGAGATACAAAAAAATCCCACTGGGACACTAAACTGATGATTGCATGTTCTTTTTGGATGGAAGCTTACCATATTTTTAGACAGGAAATTCTTTGTTCACTGTTATTGGTAAATAAATTAAACAACCCCCAAATGATGGCAGCATCTGTAGATGTGCTCAGGTTGACAATGGAACTAACATTCAATTATAAGAAAATGAATAGCTACAGTTTTCTATAGCTGTTTGAAAATAGCTATTTCATCCTTATACTTAGAAGGGAGTGAGGTTATATTACTGCCATTTTAAACTTATAAAAACCTTCAGAGTTGGCAACATAAAGGACCATTGTCAGAAAGACGCTTTGGCACATCTCTGACTTTAAGCACATGAGTAAGATGACAAAACAAACTGTAGGAAATAGTAAGGCAAACTGAACTGAGTCCCTGCTTAGAGCTAAATGCAGGTTTAAGTATTAATCTGAACTGGAAACTGAAGTCCAAGGAGTCAGTTGAAATTTTCCCACTGGCAAGCGCAGGTGTCTAGCATAGAGCTTGCTATTTATTCCTGGTTTGCCAGTAATTTGGTGGCGGCAAACACCCATGACGTGGTGTCCAGACACAAAAGAGGAATTCAGGGCTGCCCCAAGCTGCTTCCCAATATAGCTGGTGCACAGGATATAGCAGACATGATCTCAACTGTGTGGGAAGGTGTAAACTGTCTCCTTGCTGCACTACTATGCTTCGATGTATGTCCTTCCTTCCCCCTTTTTGGGTCCCTCACATACACTATAGTGTTACTACACAGGCTCATCATTTGAGCTACGGCACCTGCCCTTGTGCATGCTCTCGTGCTCAGACTAACTCACCAGGGGTATATCATGGAAAGCAGCTCTGGGGAAAGGGACCTGGGAGTCCTGGTGGACAACAGGATGACCATGAGCCAGCAATGTGCCCTGGTGGCCAAGAAGGCCAATGGCATCCTGGGGTGCATCAAGAAGAGCGTAGCAAGCAGGTCGAGGGCGGTCATCCTCCCCCTCTACTCTGCCCTGGTGAGACCGCATCTGGAGTACTGTGCCAGTTCTGGGCTCCTCAGCTCAAGAAGGACAGGGAACTGTTAGAGAGGGTACAGCAAAGGGTTACAAATATGATTAGGGGACTGGAATATCTTTCTTACCAGGAAAGGCTGAGGGACTTGGGTCTTTTTAGCATGGAGAAGAGAAGACTGGGGGGGAATCCTATCAATGCTTATAAATACTTAAAGGCAGGGTGCCAGGTGGATGGAAACAGTCTTTCTTCAGTGGTGCTCAGTGATAATACATGAGGTAATGGGCACAAACTTGAACACAGAAGTTCCATATAAATATGAGGAGGAACTTCTTTCCTTTGAGGGTGGCAGAGCACTGGAACCGGCTGCCCAGAGGGGCTGTAGAGTCTCCTTCTCTGGAGGTCTTCAAAACCCGCCTGGACGCATTCCTGTCCAACCTGCTGTAGGTGAACCTGCTTTGGCTGGGGGGTTGGACTAGACAATCTCCAGAGGCCCCTTCCTACCCCTATCACACTGTGATTCTCTGACTGCCTTCTAAAACTAAGTTTCACAGTTCACACTGGGTGCAGATGATCATCCAGAGCAACTGGGCTTCAGTTACTGGTGGTAACTAGTAAAGCCACAGCGACCGGATGTAGGTCTGGCCAGGGAAGGCAGTTCTCACTGCCTCGTTGCAGTTATATTAGAATAAGCAGCCCAGAGTTTTCAGATGGTCTCAGAGCTGCTTATTCTGGTGAATTACCAACACAAGTCATGCAGTCTGGTGCCAGCCCACAGTGCTACATTTAGACTGAGAATTGCAAAGGTGTAACTGCAGTGGTGCAAAAAAAAAAAAAAAAGTAGTAAAAATAGAAATAAAAGTAAAAACTGGCCTAATTTGCCATCTGCTAACTCCGTTCAGTCTCTTATAATCTTATTGCTTTCCAAGTATCTCCCGCCCTCTAAATAGCTGCTTTTTGATTATTTTCCTCAAGATTGCTTTGTTTTCTCCCCATGCTGCATCTCACCTTGTTATTTCCCCTCTACATTTATAACCTCCCCAGGTCATTTTCCATTATTTCTATGGCAATGGCTGTTTTTTTGACACACCTCCCAATTTAATATCTTCTGCTAGTTCAATTAACACACTGAATGCACCCTCTCCAAGTTTGTTAATGAAGATATTAAATAAAGCCAAACCTTGCATTACTGCTTGCAGTGCCCCAAACAACTCCTCCCCATAGTCCCGTATGTTCCCATTAACGATTGCCCGATGTTCACAGTCCATTAGCCAGGTTTCAATCTCTGCAGCAGTGTTCCTGTCCAAGCCAATTTCTACTTACATGTCACAAGATTATTTAAGACACAAACATCATCCTCTTTTCTTTAGCTGTATGGACCAGTGAAGCTACGTTTTTAACCAGGTGAGAATCTGCCCTTATGCAGCTCAGTCTCATGCTTTCCCTTCATCCTCTAATGCTTGAAAGTCTGCGCAAAAAGTGATCGTGTTTGATTTCTTTCTGCTCAGCATTACAGTCCCGGCTCAGCTGTCAATTCAGCCCAGCCACCTTTCATTTCATCAGGGTATGTGACATATTGCCTCTCAAATATTAATTCAGATTTCCCTGCATATTAATACTGACACAGATTTGTTTCAATGAGTTTCCATCACTGTGACTGAAAGCACGGTTGAGTCAATCCCTTTTGTTTCTCCTGGTTTCCCTCTCCAGTATGGCCCCAACTCTGCCAAACCTTAAAGACTAAGTGGGATTTAACACCCCAATGATGTGCTTTGTTGAGTGGGGAAGGTCCAGGCGTGCTCTATCGATTGTGGGCCTGTCTGATTACAGATAGTTTCTCTTATCCCCAAATCCAACAGGCCTTTCCCACACGGACTTACTGGAGCTACTTGTGTCTTTAGTGCATCAGACTTTGGTAGCTTAACAGTGATTCAATTAGCTGGGAGGAAATTGGTCTGCTTTCTTACAAACGCTTTTGTATTACCTTTGCATTTCATGGCACTGGGGGTTTGCCCAAGATCCATGATATTTATAAAGGTAATTGGAGTTGTTCATTAATTGGTTCTCACGGACTCTGGGATACGGTCCATCTAGATTCCTTCATCCACTGATTTTCAGTTCTTTCCTTTATTCACATGCTTTGTGCCAAGTCTCAGGACGATGTTAGAGCTGACTTAATGAGGATTCCCCCAGCTATAGGGGAACGCAGGCAGAACTACTGCTTACCTTATGCCAAACCTGTTGTGCATATATAAATCATGTACCAGGGAAAGGTGGCAACAGATGTAGTGTTGCTGCAGCCTGTGCAGCCTGAGCTGTGGCAGCAGCCAGCACATCCTCAGCAGCCCTGAGCTCTCAATTGCTCTTTAGGACAGGCTGGTTCAGGAAAAAAACAGCTCAGGTATTTTGGCTGTCATCTCTCAGAGTCGCCAAACACATTCTGGACATTGAGCTCTAGTTCTCCATACTGACACGGCTATCTTTGTTTTGTATGTATGCAGCTCTATTTTTTGATAATTCTACTTAAAAATCCATTATTCACTATTGGAGCTAGTCCAGATGAATAGCAAGGCAGCTCCACTCCAAGTATACCACAAAGGTTACATGTTTTCTGGTATTTATCGTTTGCCTAATATTATCCTCTCCCCTTACTTTAGCTCCCCGCCTCTTTCATGGCTCCCTTTAAACTCTTCTGCAAATACATCATTTATTCCTCCTGCACATCTTGGAGGCACTGAGGATTTCCCAGTTCGTCTAATGCGCGTAACACTGCCAGCCAGAGCTTCATGGAGACAAGGAGGGAAGAACCACTTCAAGCACCTGGACCAAGGGAGAACCGTTAGCTTCTAGCAAATGAGGCTAGGGTACATTTGCAATATCCCTCTTCTGACCAGTAGAGGGAAGTCATGTAAATACACGGCAGTCATTGCAGTGCGATTTAGTTATTCCTATTCCAGCAGTTTTTCTTCGTTTCATTCTCCTTCTTCCAGCGCAGATGGGTGGGTGGGGGCAGATACATGTCAGCCTCAGAGAAATTAGGAAAGGCAAAAATTGCAAGAAAAAGGTAATATCAATTATTAGATCAATTAGTGTAGCTGGGAAAATCAGCTAAACTTTTGAACACATCTATCCGTCTCCAGGTCTGAAATAGAAGCTCACATGTTGCAAACCTGCCAGCTTTTTCCAGCTATATTCATTGATCTAATTAAAAACCAAACAAAACAAAACTTATCTGCCTACAAGCCTGTCTTGCCTGGGTCCACAGATTATCACAGCTGCAGTAACACAACCCCCAAAAAAGGCTAGTGTGAGCATCCATGATGGTTAGCCTAGCCTGTAAGAAGGCAGAGCATGGACCATATATATCCCTGACCTGGGTGTAGAGGAGATGTGCCTGGTTATACAAGGAGGAGGAGAGAAGGCTGAGTCAACAAAGAACAACATTACAGGATGAATGCGAAGCACCCATCCCCAGTGTCACTTGAAACTTCTCTGTATGGCTTAAAGAGGAAAACAAAAAGTCATCCCAAAAGCTGGGCTCCCTCAAAATGGTGGGGAAGGCAGAACAATGTGGATTCCCACCCCACAGTGAGCAGCAACAGCCCTGCGAAGTCATGAAGGGTTTGTATGAAAAGCGGATGAAGCGGGGACCAGTTCCCATTGGGGGACCATTGTGAGCAGCTGTTTAGCATCCCAGAGGAAGAAAGAGCAAGGAAACATTCAGATCCGAATTGGCAGTTTCCCCTACTCTTAAATAACGTATCTATGAGAGGGAGATATCTGTGACTTACACACAGCAACCTGCTGAGCCACTGCTGCCATGGGGTGAGGACACCTCCAAGAGACGCACATCACGCTACAGGCACAATCATCCCAGGACAGCCACACCTCCAGGCATGCTTGACTGCTCAATTTGACTCGACCCAATGATATAAAGAGGAGAAAAGACACTAATAGATTTTGACTGAGACGCACCACTTAATCCTTTTTTCCCCATCAGTAAGCTCTCTTGCCTTCCCTTCCTAGCAGGCATTATGTAAATTGAGAGTCCCCTGAAGTGATATTTGCAACTGCAGGATCATACAAGAAAGGGCACAATGCTCCTTTGCCAATACAACCCCCTGCCCCTACTATTCTTTTTCAAATAATACTATACTCATGGTAAGTACTAAAAATATGTACTCTACCATTCAAGCACTTAATGTTCTTAAATGCCACTTTATTCAGGGGAAATAGTCTTTGTTAAACATGAAATTCACTGGGAACAAAATTTATGTTTCAATCTGATCTACTATATTTTTATATATATATGTATTTATTTTTTCCAGCTGATTACATCAGCTAAATTTCTCTCTAAAATGCCATGTTGCTAAAGCAAACACTTAAGAGAGGCTGTTGATAACTTATTGATGATGTTTGGTATCATCAACTGCCGGCTTATGTCTGAACTTTACAGCCACTTCCTGGGGTTTGAATGATGCACAGTGAAAGGGTCACTGGGAAAAGAAAAAAGCTTCTATCACAGTGCTATCAGTGTATGTGCTGTGATCACTACAAATAAATGCACCAGCCAATTTTAGTTGAAGTAGCAACATATCAAATTAAGCGATAGGACACTGAAGCCCTAAGTTTTCCATGGCAGAGAGAAACAAACATCCTAAGAGACCGAGGCTGACTTAGATAAACATTCCTCTAGGGCACCTGACAGCAGTTAAAGCTCATTTAAACTTGAACCACTGGCTGTCTCACCGCTATAAAATGGCGTGATTTTCAGCGACAGTGAAAATGACCATCACCGAGAGAGAGACATTTAAAAGCCATACAGGGATCCACTTTCCTATACCCTGAGCTTTATTTCCTTTTGCAATGTTGGAAGCCACACCAAACACCCTGTTGTTTTATTCAGAAAGATTCTTCTTCCAAAGACAGAATTGGTTTCTGTTTCATAACCTTTCGTGTTGATATTTTATTGCTATGAATTATTTGGGATTAGTAATGAAATGTGGATCACAGAGTCCGGAGTCCTTTGCAGGAGATGTCTGCTCTGCACAGTTATTTGATTCTCAACAGCATTGTTCTCATTTTATTAAAAAATATTCAGCGTAGCTTCTAATTTATACAGAGTCCCAAGTGATCTACTGAATATTTCTCCCATTTTCTGGTAGCTGCATTTGTATTTGCTGCATAATTTTGGGCAAGTGCAGGACTCAGAATCCTACTCAAGTTAATGTGTGTTGTTCTGGCGTCCTCCTAGAAACTTCAGGTATCAGGTGATATTGATCAGGTGATCAATATTTAGCTTCCCTCTTTCAATGCCATAGCCTGCAATGGCATCTCACCTCATCTTCCCTCACAATAAATTTGCTCATTGACATAAATGACTATCTTCCTTGAGCACAACTTTAGCGTTTGGCCCTGAGCTTCTACGAGAGCAGCAGCAATGCCCAGAGCAGATGCAATGCTCAAGTGCTTCCATAGTTTATTTGAGGTGTCGGTACAGAAAGAGTTTGATTGTGTGACTCATGACTAAAGCTGTGTTTAAGGAAGAAAGGACAGAGGGAGGTCTGTCCAGCACAATCGAGAAGAAAATCTGCAGAATGATCATCACAACCACCCTGCAAACTTATATTTCTCACTGATCCCCTCTGGCCTGATCCACAGGCCACTGGATTTTGGATTTGGACCAACGTGCAGACTCCTTTGACTATCCAAACCCCGTGTAGAATAAAAAGTTGGCTCTCTTTATTGGCAGAGGATTTAGCAATAGGAGGAAGTTCAGTCCAAACCCTTTCTCCATGTGTGGCTCTTCCAAGACCTCCTAATTCACAAGGGCTCAACCTTGACCCTACATCCTCCTGCTTCTACTGCAGGATCATCTGGCTTTCCATCAGTGTGATGCTAATGATTAACTTACATGAGTAAGTCACTGAGTAGCTGAAGCAAGACGTTAAAAAAGAGGATCCCCTCTCTGCTTTGATAGCCAGTTATTAACTAATCGGTTTGGCAGTACTGGAAAGGTTGTAGGTGGTTCTGTAACCCATCATGCCAAAACGTAAAGAACAGATAATTTTTATTTCATTATGCTTATGTTCTGCACAGACTTCAATATTGTCAGAGTGCTGTATGAACTTTAACCAATTAATGAAACATGAACTGCTTATTAGGTGACCCAAAAGGTCTCTCCCCTACGATCTGTGAATAACAAATCAAAATCAACGTGCTGCAGGTAAATGTATATGCATGAAATCTTATAAGACATCATGGCTAAAATAGCTAATAATAAACCTCACAGCATTCTTGAGAAAGCAAAACAGGAAGGGAAAAGAAGCCAGTAAAAATAAAACATTCTTCTGCAAAACACTGCCTAAGCAAGTTAGCATCAGCTAAATGATCAATAGGTCACCATTATGTATGATATTTACATCTGATCTGCATTACTGCATTGCTGTGCTGAAATGTCCAACAAGGCTCATATCAGCGAGCACTTCCTTCATTAAAATCTGCCTTCATATAAAATTCACCTTGATTTATGAGTTTGCATTCAGTGCTGTACATTTGAATGTAACACTGCCAAACTTTCTACTGTGTTCACCTGCTGGTTGGAGAGCAGAGATATTTCAAGATGAAAACAAACTAAAGATGGTTGCAGAAGGCTTATTATTATCAAAGAATGGAAAATAATAGACTTGTGCATATGCTCAGCCTTCTGCCTACCACCATGTCACTGTGTATTATCATTTTCTGTTACCGAAAAGTAGTCTACACACCATGTATTTCCTTAATCGTGGATTTATTAACTCTTTCACACACACACAGAAACCTATAATGATTTTGCTTTCGTTACCTCAAAATGTTGGGGGAAGTTTTCTTGGTATCTGCTGAATAGAAACTTTCTTAGGTTTAGAATCTGTAATTTCAGGTGTATTCACTTTCTTTCATACATACACATTTTAAATTCAGGTAGTCCCACATCCAAGCTCAGTCCAGGCCTTATTTTCCAGAAGGTGAATTTTAGTTCCTCCATCATTTGAATGTTAATTGTGTAGCATCACAATAAAACCACACATGTTCCTTGAAGGCATGAAAAACTCCCTCCTGACCATTAGAAAAATCTGCCAGTTATTCCTAAATATAAAGCTGGCTAATAACAAGTTCTGTATGTAATTACACAGCACAGAGCACACAGAGCCTTCCTCTTACTGCACTAACGTTATATTCTTCAAGGGAATACTGAGAAATGGCAAATTTGTAGTATTAAATGAGACAATTTCAGGCAAGAGTTTAAGAAAGCAGGGCCAATAGAAAAGATGACCATACGGAAATATTCAACAGGAATAGAGAAAAGGGGATTAACTTGATAAATAGATTTTACCCTTTCTGTAAATCTCTGCCTCATTCATCGCTCTGAAAGAGTATGACTTGGAGTTCTTCTCAGCAAGTAGCCCCTTGCTCCTAAACATTTAGTTTTGGTCTGTCCAATGACTGCAGATTTATGCACTTGAACTCTTTCACTTCCTAACATTCTATAAATAAGTCCCATCTGGTCTATCTCTCCTTGTGTCCAAGTCCCTTCTACTCGCAGCCTAACCCATACAGTCCCAGTTAGCTAATGCCTTCCTTTAAATAAACTAGACTTTTCAAAACTTGATCTAATGCCTAGGCTCTTTACGTCCCTCGAAAGAAGACTCTTAACAGCTGCTCACTGTTACTACACACTAGATCAAGTATTCAGAGACAGATCTATCAAAGAGGTCAACTCCCTCCTGATACTACATTAACTAATCTGCTGCTATTTTAAACTTTGCTTAGCTTTGTTATTACGTCTACTCCACTACACCACTTGGCATAGACATATTGCTTTTCATAATCCATTTACCTGATTGACCAAGATCATTCTGCGAACAACTTCATCCTTCTGAATTTTAACTGTTCTCCCTGTTTTAGCATCATCTGATAATATACGATAGCACAATATAAATCATGAAGAAAATGCTGACACAAAGCCAACCCTGTAACTACCTGTTTTTGACCACAAAAATAAATTTGCCTCTTTTCTTCACTGTTTGCTATGTAAGAAACAAGGGGATACTCTTGCTCATCTCTTTATTCCCGCAAGCTTTTCTCACCTGGGTCTTCCTATTGACTTTGCCACAACTACTCACATCACTGAAAGGATTATTCTCATAGTTTGAAGCTTCCAGGATCAGGTCCCAGTTCTTTACCTGTCTTAATAATTTATTACCTAACCCGTATATGCAGAGCGTATAGAATAATACATCCTGTGAAACTTTGTTAAAAGCCTCTGAAAATCCCAATATGTCTGCTGCTTCCCTCATACCTAGATCAATATTTATTTAATTTAAAAAAGGAATCCAATTTGCTTGACGTGATTTACTTTCCACAAATCCATGCTGACTCGCATTATGATGCTGCACCCTTATTAAACTTTATGCAACTGTAGCCGTATGCTGCTAGGAAATGTATTTTTGAGACTGCATTTATAGTCAACGGGATCCTCTGAGGGGCTGCAATGCCCAACACAAGGAATTCAGCACATGCTTATTGCCAAACTGGTCTCTTATTTTCCAGCTCAAACTGTTTCCTCTTAAAACACCAAAACAACATTGACTTTTTTCAAATGATTTGATGCAAGCTCTTAGTTCTGATGCGTATTCACTTCACAAATCATAGACATGTATCAGGAGTTGTCCTGTGCCCAGCATTACAAAACCCCTACGTAGAAGCAGTCTTCAATACCCCGGGGAGTTTAGACTATGGCTACGGCCCCACCATTGATCTTATTGTTGGGTCTCAGTCAGAAGCCAGGCCAGATCAGCAGAAACAGCTATACAAAGGAATAAGCAGCTGCAGGGCTTCCTTCTATTTCGTGTTGATGTCCCAAATAATGCTTCACACTGTTCAAGTGACCTTAGGCAGGCCATTCCTCCTGTAGTGACATGAAGCCACTTCAACCATCCCACTGCTCACATCTCCGATCCCACACTTCACCTGGAGACTGATGCTCAAATGCAACAATGTGCTACTGTCTCAGCATATTGTCTCTCGGACTCTTAATCCTATCTTCTCTGATGTCCTCTTTTGCAAGCAGACCTGCCAACAGAGTATGCCACTTCAACACTCATCTTCTCCTAAGGCTTCAGCTCCCAGTTCTGCTGTTATCATTGAATTCTGCATGGCTGCCTGGGGTAAGTTCTGTCCAGTACTGATAGTGGGGGCAGAACCCTTTCTGCTTTCTCTTCTCTCCAATTTGGCAGTTCCCAAAGCATTTCCAGAATCTCATCTTACCAATAAGCATTTTCCCAGCTATTTGTCTAATGAAGTTTCCGTTTTTATTCTTCCTCCCCTCCGTTTCCTCTTACCATGCGCTAACAATGCACTGAACTGAGCTCTTACTGATTTCTTAGAGGACAATTTGTATACATAAACTAGTCAGAATGGGCTGGAGTATCTTGGTATGTACTTGCCAGACTGGCATTCATCAGGACTGTGAAACAGAACACAACCCCATTACAGTAATGGACTTTTTAACCCCTTTGTGACGGTATGGCTAAATGCCCCTTCAACCCCACGTGTAATGCCAACAGCTGGGCACAGAAACACAAACCTACCCAATTTCAACCATGACATAAATACAGAATTTGCTCGGTAGTATCAAGCTGTTCGCCGTATTTCTCATCAAGTACCCTACCTTGAACTCCATAGGGGTGTACTTCTCATTCTTGGGGGTTGTGTTGCCCTTGTAATGGAGATGGTTGGGAGTGGTTGGGTGGATAACAGTTGACTCCTGAGACTGCCTCTGACATCGCTGGCAGTACACGTAAATCACAAACGTTAAGAGGCTAGAGCCGAAGAAACAGGAGACCCCCGTGGCAATCAGATGGATGAGACTAAAACCTGCAAGGAAAATGACAAGAGATGCCATTTTTAAAGAACAGCCTTTTTCCCTCTGCCGACAAGACCACAGGTGCAAATCAGAGCTATGACATCTCGGGATCAACATTAATAAGCTGTTGAAGCCAGAGTTGTAGGTTCTAACATAAACTGACATAATCTCCCTGCAAATCGGTCTCCCCACTGCAGCTCTGCCTTGTGCAGTTTCACAGGTTCATGCATTGTTCTCTCAAAGCTCCCTCCCTGTCTCTCCTCTCTCCCCTCTATTGATATTGAAACTAAACATTATGTTAAGCTGACAGCTAAAGAAATGAGCCATACAAACAATGCACATTAATGGATTCCAAAGTATGTGTGTGTGTCATGGAAATAAGGGGATAAAAATGCTCAGTGTTTCTCTGAAGGGGAAGGAAGGGAGGGGAAACCCTTTTTGTCGGCTGCCCAAAATGCCTATGTGTGGGGTGGGGGGAAATACACATTCTTTCCCCATGTAATCCCAGTGTGCTCAGCATTCTTGCTTATTCACGGGGCAGCATTGCCTTGGCCACGTCTGCACTACCTCTGAGGTGTATTTGTACCGCTAACAGTGAACCAGGGGTCCTCAGGGGAACGGGCAAGATAAGGTGGGAAAAGGAAAAGGGGGAACTGCTTGAAAAACACTTCTTTGTTGGCTTTCTCCACAAACTGCAAAGATAGGAAGCCAGTCACAGGCAGGTGCCAGCGGGGTAGCCGCACTGCAAATATTTCAAACAGAAAAGCTCTTGGACTATAACAGCCTCCCACAGAGATCTCTCCACGTGGGATAGCTGCAGCACCCTCCAAGCACAGCGCTGACCTCTGGAAGGAGCTGTAGTTGTGCATCCCACACGCTCACAGCTCTGGCTGGTGGGGGGAAGACAAAGCCAAATAGCACTCCTCATTCCTCCCTCATGTCAGAGACTCTCAAACCCCGCGTTAAAACCAACCACCAACAGATCTCCTCTGACAACAGAACAAACAGTACCGACCTTTACAGCCACCAAGTTAACGAAGCAACCAGAGGCAATCTTGGGTGGCAAAACTTTATGACCCTGTTCTTTTGCTATGTGCAGGGGGGGATCTACAGAAAAAGAATCAGCAATGATGAGTCCAAATGCTGCTGCCTTTCCTCTGCCTTTGCTTTGCCATCTTTCAACAGGAGTGACAAGGGCCCTAGTGCCCGGGGGGGACCCCGACTGCTGGCCCCCTAGGGCAGCTGTCCCAGGGGACAGCCACATTAGCTCGGTGGGGATTGCAGCGGTAAAATTCTCGTAATACTTAAAAAGCCAATTCGTTTGGACAGACTGCTGTGTTGACTTGACTGTGTGCAGAGAAATGGAAGGGACTACTCAGAGAGTGGCTTTAAATGAGGTTCATTCTTAGTCTGATCACGGTGTGCATTTTTTTTGGTGCCATCTTACATTTTAACTGATATGCTTTTCAAATAGAGAATTCTGCCCATTAGTCAACTGCTCTCCTCTAATCTTTAGTTAAAAAATATCCTCCTGAGTTTAAAAAGAACAAAACCAATAGAGTTCTACAGCAAAGTAATGGACTTCAATCATAATTACAGTAAGGAACATACAGAATTTATTAGACTGAAGAGCTACATTTATTTTTTAAACCACACTATAAAATTCTATTGCAAGATTACCACTTTCTATTGTGTTTTGGATGATGGTCCAAAAAGCCTGCAGAAAGATTACAATTTCCTACTAAATGTTACAAGACTTTTCCAAAAAGACATTTCCTTTCTAAAAATCTCTGCCTCCTTTACATCACTCATGAGAGCTAAACCACAGAATATGCAACTGTGCTCAGTAAAGCCACAAGACACTGTCACATTCTCCTCATGCCCAGCTTTGCTTATATTGCACTGAATGTTTCATTTCGCTGCTGCATTTGCAAGTCACTACAGTAGGAAATCCTTTCTAAAACATAAAGCTCTCTTACATTTCACCTTTGAAGGACCCATCTGATTTTTCAGGTGACTTGTAGCTGTATCTTAGGGAAAAACCAAATTATTTTGTTTGCAGCATGTGAGTCCCCAGGGGGGAAGCCTTCTGATTCATCATGAAAATATAGATTTTCTGAGATGCGTCACCAGCATTTCTATTGATTTGCTTCTTTGTCAAATATTGTAGAACACTAAGTAATAAATAATATTAGCTATGGTAAAATGTAGATTGCAAGAGCAGATACAATGGTGGTGGTAAAAGAAGGAAAAGTGGATACAGTGCACAACAGCAGGGTGCAAACTGTAGCCAGGAGTCCTGGAACCGAAGCAGATATGTGGCACCCTCTGAGGGAGGAGTGACGCAGAAAGCCAACTGTTACATTGCAGGTGCTGAAATCTTAATTCCATTGATTGCCCCACAGTCACAAACCGAGAGGCCACATTTCCGTGCCACAGGTGGCAGGCCTTTTTTTGCCATGGTCTCCACAGGGAGAAGAGATTTTGGCAGCCTGCAGATCATCTAGATTTCAGGACAGCAGGGATGTGACACTAGCAGGAATTGACACAGTCATTAGTGGGAAACTAGTATTTTAAAATGTTGAAGGAACCTGCCATTTTCTTCACTCTGCATTTTTATCATGGGGGCTCCTAGGTCAGTGGAAAAGTGACACTAATGACTGGATCTTTCCAAGTTACATGAAGAAAGGAGACACGACTTCTGTCGTGAGGTGAGGTGAGGACTTGAATGAAAGGAAGAGCTTGGAGGATAAGTATAAACTCTAATCTCATCCTCTATCAGCAAACGATCTGTCTAAGAGACCCTGTTCACTGAAATCTTTATAGGTTATTTAAAAACACCTGTCTCCAAACAGCTGGAAGCTTACAGCGGTGGAATGAGGAATATCCCTTCCTTCCTCCTGAACATTTACCCTGTGGGTAGAGAGAGACAAGCAATGCGCGCTCTGGTAATTAACAACCCTCAGTGGCAAACCCAAACCCCCAAATAAATAAAAATCTTGGAACTGACAAGTGGACATGCGATACATTCCTCCAGTCTGACTCAGACAGCGAGACTCCAGTGGAATTAAGGCTATCGGTGGGATATGAGCTGTATAGATTAATGGTTTGGTTGATACTGCACAGGGAGAAAAGAAGCCAGGTTAAGATAAAAATAAGATATATAGTTAGTGGTATCCTACCTCCACAGTTCGTGCTCTCATCAATGCTGGAGGCTGGCAGGATCACTAAACAAAGAGAAGAAGATTGGAGAAAGTTGTCATTTTGCCATCACTTTACTTCTTTAAGTAATTAAACCCCCTGTGCTCCAGACACGAGAAGCTGCTCACGTGTTCTGTAGCAAGATGAGAGTCTCTCTAAATTGAATGATAAGCTCAAAGTGTGAAACACATGCAACAAAACCTCTCCAAAGACCTGACAATTCCAGTACTGTTACCTGATCACTGTTTAGCTTCTTCAATTTAGGGGAAAGAAGATGGCTGAGAAAACCATGAAAAAGAAGAGTACCATTGCCTAGAGATCTCAAATTTTTAAGTCAGGGCACTGTAATCCAGAAAAGAACATGTGGAAAGGGGTTATTCAGTCTAGACCCATATCAAATATTTGCCTGAGAGATTTTCACAAAACACAGGGTGGAAGATGTTGATGCCCATCTGTCCATCAACAATGGTGCTCTGTTAGACCCTTGATTAAACTCCCCACTTCATACACCAATGTTCTCCATCTGCCTCATCATATTCTTCACTCTTTTGGGATGTTTCTTTTGATACCTGAACTCAAGGACCTTCTGTTGCCTGTACCCATACTGAGAACAGAGATAATTTTTATAAACCAACCTGAGATGAACTATGCAAAGTTAAAAGCTTCAATTCAGGTGAAGTGATACTAGTTATTTATTACAGCACTAAGTCATTCTGTTTTAAAGAAAAGCTAAGCTGTCTTAAAGGAATGCCAGTTACCCTGTGCCTGCCACAGGGGAGTTTATAACATGTTTGTTTGTTTGCCTGTTTTTCTAGAAGCATCCAAATTCAATTTATAGTAGAGAAAATCTCAGCCTAGCATGACCGTCTGGGCACGAGCTGCTCTCCTGAATTGGCCCACCCTCTCCCTCCTCGATGACACTGTACATACCAGGAATTTCATTATACAGGCAATCCTGGTACTGCGTGCTGTTTCCGACGCACTGAGAAGAGTCTGGGTTGTGTACCTCGCAATAACGGCTGCGGTATTGGATGCCCTCTTCATTACACAGGCTCCACTCTGACCACTCCGACCAGCCACCTGAAATCCAAGATCAGGAAAACAGACAATGTCACCAAGAAGGAAAGAATCCCTTGCAGATAACACATTTCTCCCATGCTGAAGGATGTCTAGATCCTGGCCTGGGCCTCTCTTGCACATCTAATCCAGGGGCCTTCAGTGGATTTTATTTTCTCAATACAAATACCAGTGCAAGCATCATACCCTACATGTCAGGTTGTAGCTTTCTTAATATGGACCGAACCCACTCTTGATAGAGCACTGCGCAGCGTGGAGTGGTCTTAAAAGCTCCTATATCAGGTCTCTGGTTAAAGACATAGAAGGAGCTGGATGGCACAATGCTGCACCAAGACCTCCAAGTTTTGAGGGGGCCTCTCAGGGATACCTCAAGCAGCCAGCACAAGTCACAGCAGTTAGAGCATTTTGCTGAGGTTCCCGAGGGCAGGAGTCAGCCTGTGCTGGATCAGAAATACGCAAAGGTGGTTCAAAACCAGCACAGATCTAAACCCTGTCCTCTGAGTTGTAGCACATGCTCATCTGCCTGCCTGTGTAAGAAAAAGGATGGATTGCGCCTTCAGCAACTGCACAGGTTGATACTTCATGACTCCTTTTGTTTGTCTTGTAAGCTTCCACACTGAAGAACCAAGCTCCTCCTTTTTGAGTTACTTTAAATGGATTAGCCGTTAACAAGATTTTGCCTGTCTGGCACCAGAATGCCAGAGCATGGGCTAGTGAACAGGTAAAGAGAAAGGTGATGCACTGCAGTTGAACACTGGGATGTGTCCTTTTTCCTTGGTTCAACAGACATTTACTGAATGACCAGAAAAGCTTCTAACTGGTGGTGTTTCTGATTTATTTTTTAAACATTTTGCAGATGTGCCTTTGAGAACTGGCTACCTTCACATGGGTGTGTGTTGCAAAGGGCCTCCTCCGTGTGCAGACCAATACAGATGTCTTCTCCACTAGACGGCGCTGGATTGGTGCAAGTCCGCGTGCGCTGGTAGTGTCCTCCTCCACAGGTTGCTGAGCAGTGAGACCAAGGAGTCCAGCAAGACCATGAGCCTTTCACTGAAGGACATTGAAAAGCAAGGAGAGAGGTAGATGCTGTTGGTTACTCCTCTCGCTGTGACAAAGCTGGAGAGCCCCAGTAGCTCACCTTTCAGATCCACCTTGCCCAGACTAGCTAGCAGTTTCTTGCACCCTGGGACATTTCGGCCTTACAACGAGAACTCTGCGGATGAAGAATGAAGTCTATGCACTAAAAGACTCTACATCGTAAAGTGCCAAAATAGAAACTATTCTTTAGGGTAGTCATTGAAATATTCTATTCCATTTTATTCTATTCTATTCTATTCTATTCTATTCTACAACTTTTTATAAAACAACATTGTTATTATATTGTCTCCTGATGCTTCATCTACAGCAATGGCAGATTTACTTGGGAAAAAAGTGCTGTACAACCTAAGTGGAGCTTATATGGCACCTTTCTGTAAGGGCTCCAAGTACTCTACTTCCAGCCTTCAGGAAACAGAAACTCAGAGACTTTATTTATTGTTCCTGCTTATTGCAGGAGGGGTTGGACTAGATGATCTTTAAAGGTCCCTTCCAACTCAAACCATTCTATGATCTGAGCACAGCCCCACAACAGGTTAATAATAAAACTAGGGAGGGACTTGAGACCCCTGATTCCCACCCCAGCCCCGCCCCCCCTCCCGATTGCCTGATTTGCAGGTCCACATGCCATTAATTCAGAAGATAATAACCTGATGACTTAGTGCAAGATAAACCCAGGATTTGTCTATACATATTGAGTGAGGCAGGGAAGGTGGGAGACACAGAGAAATAGTCATCATGCACTCAGAACAGATTGTAAAACATCATAGTGTCCAAGGGGAGAAAACAGCACAGAAGAAGGGCACAGACATTAGTGAAAAGCCACTGAGAGCTTCCAAAATAGTACTAATAGCTGCCTTTATACTGCTAGAGTTATTTTCTTTTTATAGGCCATAGAGTGCAATATTTGACACTCCTGCTACGCTCTCCCTGCACATTCTGATCATATCTGCATTGGAATTTTATGTTTGTATTGAATTTTAGAATCATAATAATACTATTATAATACAGCATTTTCAAGTGCAGGCCACAAACTATATTGCCAGAAATAGGTAATTGCTAGAACTGCAAAGAGGCAAGGTAATTTGTGTAAGATCACTTAAATTTAGTTTAGATAGTTATTACAGAGCAAGGAGAAGGATAAGTGAGAGAGAAGCCAGTAGTCAATGGTCTATTATTACTATTCTGGACCAGGAGTGCAACATAAACATGAGGACAAACTCGAAAACCAGGAAACCAGGCAAGAATACTCCCTGCTGGCTGTGCAGGAAATGGTAACTGATGTCAAGAGTAGATGCCCATCGCAAGAACAATACGTAAGCAGGAGAGGGGGAAGAAACAAGTGTTGACAAGAAGAACCGCCACATCAAGCATCTCTACACAGTATTAAGCCACATTTATTAAGCCTGTCTCCTCCTCAAGGTGCAGATGCACCGTGATGCCTTCCACTGGATGGAGCATCAAACCTTCTTGAAGCAAAAAATTGCTAAACAAGCCACAATACTACTTCCTCTAGAGGATGTGGCTGTGTTACCCTCTGAGCTGAGGTGAAACATAAGTCATAGCACTAAAGATCACATACATGGGTCATTATAATAGCTCGAAAAAGAATTAAGGAAAAATCCCCCAAATTAAAATAATAATAAAAAAAAAGCAGCTTGGAAATATTGGTTTGGGTTTTTTTGTGGCTCTACCATTAAGATGGGGAAGAACACCTCTGAATTTAATGCAGGAAGATGATCATGATTACCTGGGCAGGGATGCGGATTGCAGTCTTGGTACTCCATCGCTGACCCCACGCAGGGCAAGCCACCATTCTTAGGTTCAGGATTTGTGCATGTTCTCTTCCTGATCCTAAAGCCCAACTCACAGTCCCTGGAACAGGAAGACCAGGCCCCCCAAAAGGACCAGCCCCCATTGATAATCCGTGCAGTGGTCTTACCAGTCTTGAGGAGGTCATCAACAAGAGCTTCAAGAAAAACAAACAAAACACCATGAGATCACAAATTGATCAGTTGTTGGGCTTTTAAAAAGGGCTTCAGCTCATGAATGAAATCAGGATTTATGTGCCCTGGGGAAGAGTTTCTGTTGAAAGCTCCTAGCAGAAGTTTTGCTTCGCAGGGTTACAGCTAAGCTAGACACAAAATCAAATCTGCACACACACAGAGTCTACTGATAACCTTGATAAATAGCCTTTCTGGGCAGCAAACTGTGGCAGTTGAGGTTGTGCCCTCAGGACAGTGCCTTGCATCACAGCAGTACTGAAGGGAATAACCCCAGAGGCGGTACACAAGGGGACCTCCAGAGAGAAAGAATAAAGATGCACTGTCCTGTAGAATGGCTTTTCTCTTCTTCTCTACACCCTCATTGCTTGCCTATTCTCTTTGGGGTAGCCTGGCAGTAGCAAGAACAAATCTATACACTGCCATAAGCACAGAGCTGACAATTGTATTGATCTCGAAGTCACAGGGCTCTCTCCATCCCTGCCATTCTGCAGTGACACTAGTCATACACGTCGAGACTTAGGCAGACACAATCAAGTTCTTGTTGTTCTGAGAGGATTCCCCTTCCACCACCAAATCTAGGCTTGCCCTATGGTCCCCCAGAGCTGGCAAGACGTACAGTCAGTATCACACACTGCTGAGCCATCATTGGGGCAGAATCGACTCTCGGTTTTCTTCCTCCCAAACTGCAGCTCGTGGGGATCGGACAGCTGGGCACGACACGTGTAGCGGAAGCGCTGCTCCTGGCGGGCACCGTTCTGGGTGATGTTGACAGGCATCCAAGGGGTCCAGGGTGTGTTCCTGCGCACCTCCGGGCAGCTCTCTGGGTTGCAGGTCTTATATTCCTGCCAAGAAGGAAAACCACTCTCTCCTTACTTATTAAACAGCATCAGCCTAACTGGCAGAGATTTATTTACACTCCAGAAAATAAGGGGGTACCCTCTGGATCGAAAACAACCTCTGTCCACCTTATGTGACCTCACAGACACAAGCCAGTGCTGGGCACAGCACAAAATGTGGTGAGTATGGAGGCAGTGGTGGTGCACAGCTTCAGGTGGACCTCAAGGATGAACTACGCTTGCTATTTTCACATCTCCCCCAGGTTTGTGTTTCTTTGCTGACTCAAAGTCCTGTGAGGCTTCAAAGGTTTGGTACATTATGGGCAGGAGAATAATTCAGGCAGTAGATAATAATAACAGCAAACAAATTTTCTGCTGTGGCCCTGAGATGCTGCTCTCAGGTCAGCCTAGAGGAGCCCCATGAGGACAAAATGTTAGTAAGGTTTATTCCTTGAAAACGTAATTGTTTTATTTTTAAGATGGGTTTAGACTATGTCTTTTTACAGCTATTTTTTTTTTGGTTGGCTTTTTGAACTCTCTAGTGAGGACTATGAACCATTTGCCATGCCTGGTGTAGAGATGAGCACCCACTGAGTACAGACAACATTCTGGCTGGATGGGGATGGGGTGATTTAGGGTCTTTACAATTCTTGCCACTAGTAGGAGGAATTCTAGTGACAAACATTGTGCTTTTGTGTTTAAAAATAAATAAATAAACAAACCAGACTTTTCTGGCAGAGGGAAAGAAATGTAATGCTTCAGGACTTTATGATTCTAGAGTAAATGCCAAACAGCTTGTGAACAGCTGGGAGGTTCCAGATCAAATCTGCTTACACTGAAAGAAAACTCTCCATAAAACTAATTAAAACAGCTGTATGAAACAGCTGCCAGAATAGGAAAGGAAAAATAAAGAGAGAAAATGGGTAGCCATTGCCTCACTGATGGGTTAACTAGGTGTTTAACCTGTTGTTTACTCAAGTATGGCAATAAGACTAATTTCTGGTGCATTAGGGCCTCCTTGACTCAGTGGGAGTGGGATAAAAGAAAAAAAAATGTACAGTGTTTTCAGCTAAAGGACTTGATACCTAAGCCTACAGAGGTCTAAGGAAGTCCTCTGTCTACCAGTCTGTCCTTACCTTTACATACACACACACATACACACACACAGACTGACACACACACACTTTCACACCAACTTCCCTGACTTGGGAATCTGCCACCTCTCTGCTTCCCAGTGCATTTCAGCATCCTCTCCAGCAAAAGCTGAGGGTAGCATTTTCTTCTAGCTTAAGAAATAAAACCAAGATGGAGAGAGGAGTTAATACCAAGTTCCTAGATGCTAGATGTCAATAGGTGCCCCTTATGCAATGTCAATAAAAAATACATACCACAGCACAGCCTGGACATGTATTTCCATTTTCACAGGACCTCTGCCTTGAATGAATCCCTCCACCACAATTCACACTACATTTATTCCAAGGACCCCATGAAGACCAAAAAATTGGTAATGGACATGGACTGTTCTCATTACAGAATCTGAAATAAGAAAGTGCATTGCTCAAAACATATCCATGTCAGCACATCCGAGGGACAAAATGGTGATGGACGCAAAACTACACACTGCATTTGGGTGCACTTCATGCATGCACAGAAAGCCAGCAGAAGGCTGATGCAACAGTCAGATTAGCAAAATTCCTGTTCACAGAAGAGAACTGTACCCTTTGTTCAGAATAAGGAGTGGTTAACCAGGCTGAGCTCACTGAGACAGTTGAAGTAAATGGTCAAGATTGGGTTTTTGAAAGTGCTCAAAGCTCCTAACTTTTATGCACTGAATTCACAAAAGAGCTCATAAGCTGAAGCCCATGTGTCATAAAGAGAGACAGTGGATGGTAAATACTTTCAATGGGATGACTAGTGGGAGGTCAACCCAACAGTGATCTGTTGCTAATGGCGGGTGATAAATGCTTGACAATCTTCTCTCCCCACAATCTGGCCCTTACTGCTGTTTGAACCCTAAAAAACTGGTGTTTGCAACTGGAGTTGAACTAGATGTTATATGCATCTAAAAGCAGGCTCTAAATTAATGCTATTTCATGTTCCTTTTTCAAAAGGTAACTTTAATTTTGTTCAACTTTTTAATCAATATTGTTCTCAAATTGAATCACACAGGACTGCAATTGACTCAGATGTAGTCTTTAAAACCCAAAAAGGACCATTCTGAATGGCCACAAATCAAACTAAACATTAAAATGCCCTGAATCGAGGAAGTTAAATGAATTGCCCTTTGTATTCTGAGAAATGCAGAGAGATCTGTCTTAAGTGACCACTCAAGGGACAAGCAACAGCCTACTGCCAAGCAGAGGTGGCCTTTAATGAAATGTCAAATCTGGAAACCAAATTGGGATGCCTTGAAGCATGTGTTTCGTGAGGGGCTGGGCTTGAAGAAGCGTAATAGTGCAGATGGCTTTGTAGGTTCAAAAAGTATTGTCTTTTATTGATTTTGCATGAAATTTGCTTAGTTTAGAGGGAAAAAAGGATGTTTTTCTGATGCCAATCCCTGCAAAAAACTCAACCCTGAATCTGTGAGTTAAGCTATATTTTGTCTTGAACTTCTTTTGGTGCATCAGCACAATTAATAGAGACTTAGGAATGGTGCAATGGGTGATGGAAGTTGCACATATTCAACTGCCTCCTCAGGGATGGATCAGAACAGCGTAACTGCATCTATAAACTCTACATCGCTAACTGCAGGCACAGCTTCTCCTTTCGCTGAGGAGGTCAGCTCTCTGTTTGGGAGACAGGAATACTTGTGAAGGTCTCAAAGGTCCTGCTTGAGAGGGGAGGTTAGCTCTGAAGTCTCTGATGGCCACAGGCTCATTGAAAGAGAGTGGACATGCATGTGAGCAACCTCATCCCTCCCAGGCTCTGGAATTCCTTCCACTTTGTGCATTCAGCCAAACAGCCTTAATTTGCATTCACATAAGAGCCACCACTTCCAGCTGCCAACCTTATAACCACAGAAGCAAACACACGGTGTTGTGGACATCTCTTACCTTTCTTCCCTGCTCTGTCCAACACAGACTCTGCCCCCATACCGTGGAGCGGGGTTGCTGCAGGATCGCTGGCGGACCTGAAAGCCAATCCCACAGGAGGTGCTACATGGGGCCCAGGAAGACCAGGGTGTCCAAGCGCCATTTCTAACAAAGGAGGTGAGAGAGAACAGAGTATGGGGGTGACCTAGCGGTCTTGCCCATGCAATGCCATACAAAACACATAAGGCACTGATGGGGAACGGTTGAACTTATTCGAGAAGAGATTATTCATTTCAACCAGACTTTACATCAGCAGAGATCTAGAAAAGGGAGTTTCAAAAGTGCTTAGCATTGGCCTAACCTTCCTCCCACTGAAGTCTTTAAAAATTGGAAAGGAAGAGAATGAAGCCAATGCTGAATGATTTTGAAAATGCCTCCTAGGATTTGCTGGGCAACAATGTGGTTGCTACAACTCTCACTGACTATTCCCATATTATCTCCCCCATGTCTCAGAACCTTCCCTTTCTGAGCCAATGATTGATGCCAAAGTTGTATCTCCTGGACTCTTCTGCACAAAGAGTGCAGGTTTTGAGGCTCACAAATGCCAGTTGTGCCAAAGGATGTAAAAAAAAGCCTGCTCTGCTAATTCAGTAGGTACTGATGCTTTAAATCTCCTACAGCAGTGCTACTGCCAGCTCCCATGGTTTTATCACAAACCTCATAATATTTGGTGTTTTCCTAAAGCCTTTAGCATTGAATCCTATTAAGTGAAAATCTCAAATTTCATTAAAAATAACAATAATTGCTTCTAGCGTTCACGGCCGCCTGCAGACATCATTGTAGTGTGACTTTAAATCTGTAGAAACCAGAAGGCAATTAAGAGCTCAGAGGCAGGATCAAGTGTCATGGTTTAATGAGTGATCACATCTCTGCTGAGCAGGGGTAACTTAGCCTGAAGCAAATGTGATGTAAAACCTCTTAGTTCACACCTCAGTGACAAAGATGTCGCAAAAGCTCTGTGCCTCGCTCTTGCGACAGGCTGAGCATGTGCAGGCGGACGGCTCCTGCGATGCTGCTGCCATGCGGTAACTCAACCACATGCTTACACGGAAGCCAACATTTTAATCTTTAAAATCTCGCATTTATTAAAGCTCACCTTCCTCTGATTTGGCAGCACTACTGAACCTTGGAGCAGGAGAGGAGGAACTGTATCTCATCTCTTCTGTGCTGCAGGTTTCACTTTGTATGGAGTCAGTGGCAACGCTCTGTCTTACAGAACTGCCTAATCTTGACACTTCACTGCCTTAAGCCAAAAAATCTCATTTGTTTTGGGGTGTTTTTATAAAGAAAAACCTTTCTAAAAAGTCTAGTCAAAAAACAACTCAGGTGCTCTTTGGTTCTTGAAAGCTAAGCTTGAAAACAGATGTTAATTTTCAAAGCATTTACTGAACTAATAACACTGCTGGCAAGAAATACCTTCTGGCATAGCACCAATCAGGGCAGAGGATGAAAGTTAAAACCCACATTGCCCTTCACACTTTTTGTATTCGTTATCAACTCTTGCCTGTTCTTGGCAGCTTTATTTCAGAACCCTGTTAGATGTTTCTCCCCTCCTCCTCTTGTTCTCTCATCCCTCTCCCTCCTTGCCTTCCCCTCTCCCACCCCAAACAAGGTCAAAGAACAAGAAATTCACTTATATAAAAATCCTACTATTCCATCTTATTCTGCCATGTTTGAACCCACCTACTGCCTCCCCACTCCTTAACCCAAAAGAAAGATTATATGCAAAAACCATGAAAAAAAAAATCAAATGGAAGGTTGCTGTTATTGCAACAAAAAGGGGAAAGTAATTTCCAGCAAAAACTCCTCAAAAAACCCAACAATTCTCAGCATCTATTTGCATTTCAGGATTTTTAACAGAAATAAAGACACCTTCCATTTTCAGATCTCCAGCTTTCTAATAGAATTCATCTTTAAGCATCCTGCTCCCTCTGCAAAAAGAAATCTCAATGCCAGATGAAGTCAATTAAAGGAAATTTGAGGGCTGAGGCGGATGTAGGATGACCAGATGTCCCTATTTTTCAAACCATGCTGTTTTCCTGCGTCTTAAGATTGAATAATCTATTTTTCATCCCCTTCTTCGAAGCTGTTCCTGCCTCTTTTGCCATCAGAGCAGTGCTGAGAAACCCGTCCCGCTGGCATGCTCTCCATTTGCCTCTGACATAAAAAGCCTGCCTGGGGAAGGCTCCGCTCCGCTCAGCCCACGGTGGCAGCACAGGGGCAGGAATGACTGCATGCCTTTTGGGCAGCACAGCCCACAACTGGAAGGAGAGATGCCAAATAAACATGAGTATTGCTGAATTTTTTGGTGCCAAGACCAGCACTGATCTCCAGGGAGCAGTCAACAGACAGCTGTCCTTCATGGAAGGAACATTTATGGAGAAGATATAGTAGATAAAAACTGTATTGACCCAATATTTACCAAATATTGGCTGGCCCCACCCTAGTTAAGCAGTGCTTATGCTGTTGCATCCTCTTTCCTTGAGTCATGACATGATGCAGTCTGAGGGCGGTGGCATAACATGGATACAAACACCACGGCTATGTTTGGGCGCCCCACTGGAGGATATTTAGCTTCCATACTGCTCAAGCATGAGCTTCAGGCTTCCCTGGAAAGGCAGAACTTCGACACAAGCTGAGCTGCCTGTGTTGTTGAAGTGCTGTCCCCGGCAGGCACGCCTCCTAAGCGCCGATCGCTGCCAGATGACAATCTGTTGCTTTCACCTAGCCAGCGTGCTGCAGACAGGTCACAGACTCGCAGAAGAAGGCAAATGAGCCTTGCTGGGAGCTAGGCTAGGCCCTGTCTTTACAAACGTTGCTCTGAAAGAGCTCTACTCACTTTTGGCAATGCAACCTCAGAATCCAAACTCCAAAAAATGATGAGCTTACTGGACGTTGTTAGCTTACTGCTGTTCAGTTGGCTAACAACTACCTCTGCCTTACCTCCTCCTGATGGGTCACTGCTCATTGTATGGATGAGGTATACCCGAAGCACATTGTAGGGAAGGTTAATGTGTACGCTAATTTGGGGTGCTCATCTTCCAAGAGCTCTGGCTGAAGACCCTCCTCTCAGAGCCCTTGGGCTCTTTCATTTTTCACTCACTTCAAGCTGGACCTCACATACCTCAGTTTGGCTGGGATACAACAACATGGTCACAGAAACGCAAGGAAGGAGCGAAGCTGTGGACAGGCACAATTCTTGCTCCCTTCCTAAAAAGCACAAAGATGCTGAGTGAGGTACCTTGAGCAATTTGCGACCTCAATCCTGGCCCCTTCACAGCTGCGACCTCCACAGCGAGGACGAGGGCTGTCACATGAACGTGACCTACACATACAGGAGCCTGTGCTGTCCCCATCCGAATGCTCACAGAGTTGCCATGCGGACCAAGGCCCAAGTCTTCCATTTGTTGTCAGGTTTTTCACCTAATTTTTAACGAAAAAAGGTCATTAATAGCAAGTTTTACATTTCTGGAGACAGCCCCACAATAGAAATGCCAAACAAAGCTGCCGGGGGGATTAGGATGCAGTTTAGATGGGAGCTGTCTGTGCTTGTGAGCAGGATTCAAAACAGAGGGTTGTTTTCACACAATGCTGCATCAATATTTACCCTCCAAATTCCACCCCGCATACCTAACGTGTGCGCACAGGCATCCGAGCCAACCCAGCCAGCACCACACCAGGCACAAGCATCCATCTGCCACACGACAAAATCATCGCACTCCCTCGTCCCACACTGCACAGCTTCAGCCTAAATGGCTAAGCTGGGTGAAGGATAGAAAGTGAAGAAGGCGGCAGTGACTAGAGTTAATGTTCAGGATCACATAGTGGGCTAAAGAGCAAGAATTCGTCTCAAGGCAATTTATAGACCAGACCATGCTGCTCTATGTTTCCTCTGCCCTTTGCTTCATGCCTGTACAGCCCCAAACATGCTGGGGCTCGAGCTTCCTGTGCACTGCAACAAAGAAGTAAAAGTATGGTAGTCCTGGCAGAGCAAAAGCATGAGAACCAGAACTACTTCAGCCCAGGACTGGTGATGATCTTCCAGGAGACGGGATGTCAGAGCTTGCTCCCCTGTGCCTTGTTTTAACTAGTGCTGCTACGTAAGTCCTAAGCCGAGGGCCGGGGGAGCAAGCTGCAAGGGCCCTCACAACCCAGGCTGACTTTGAGAAGACGAGTGCTGCCTGCTGCTCCCAGGATCGCTCCCAGGCCACCGCTGCCTTCTCATGCCCACTCCACCACTACTGTAAAATCCAGCAACTCTAGGACCATGTCTGGGAGGCTGCCCTGAACACCCCTGTCCTGGCTTCCCCTCTGCGCCTGACTTCAGAAACACGGGGCAGAAAGACATCCATGCTGGCCCTGCTTAGGTAACAGCTATTTCCTTGCTATTTCATGATGCTGTCTCCCCTGGCGGCTACCTCCATCCTCACCACTCCATGTCGCAAAGTGCTGGGCCTTGCAAGTGGGATGGCACAGACGGCAGCTGCCTGCAAGTGGCTCATCCCCATTGGTGTCACCAATGGGGCGGTGGGATGCTCAGCAGCTTTGGTAAAACCGCTGGTAAACGCAACACTGGACTTGGCCTCGGCATCGCACGCGACGAAGGGTGAAGAAAGGAAGAGGCTGGGGGCCTGGCGAGCAGCCCTGGCCCCAAATCTGAGCCAGCTATGGCTGACAAACCCCATTGTGCCATGCTTCACTGAGCTCTGCAGTCAGCAGGATCAGTCCTCTGGGCCATCCCAGGGGGGAAATAATTTCTCCTGCTCTACAGACAAGAAAACTGAGGCATGGAGAAGCTGTGAGCCTGCTTGGGAGCCACTCAGGGAGCCAACCACAGCCATGGGAGTAGTGCTTTCAAACACTTATTTTCTGAAACACGCTGCTCTGCTTATTCTCCAAATCTGGCACTATGTTAAACACTCACAATGCACCTCTGGTAGGCTGTCATCTTCCCCTCTCACCCATCCACAGCAGCATCAAAAATATGCAGCAGTGGCATGGAAGTAATTTAGATCTGTTACTATGCTCTTCAGGCTGTAGTTGAGGGGTTTCAAGCATCTGTTGCAAACCTTTGTTTGCAATAGATTATCATGTCATCATAAAAATTTGCTCTGGGCTGCAGGTTACAAGGCAAGATGCCCAGAGAAAAGAACACTGAGTTTTCCTCTTGTTGTTGAATTTGTTGTTTTAAACATGCATGCAGTCAAAAATCAATAGTTGGGTTGCTAAAAGTCAGGGGGGGAGGGGGGAATCAAAAGAACTACTTTGAGATATTTAATACTAGATTTTTATCTCCTTTTTCCTCCTGCCTTACAAAAGTCATAATCCAAGTATTGGATCATTTCTATTCATTTTTGAGCCAGAAAGCCTTGCTGATTCCAGCAGGGAGTTCTGTTCAGAAATCAATGGTATGATATGGCCCGTGGCTTCAATTAAAAAAAAAAAAAAAAAGCTGACAAATAATTATTGGCTCATAAGTGATACTGGGAAGCAACCCAAAAATAAAACAAATAAGCAGCCATAACCAAAATGCTGAGATTTATAAACATGTCACATTGTGAGTGTGGGAAGTTTTTATACTTAAGAAATTACATATGGAATATTATTCCATCTTTAAATTCATAAAAATATCTTCAAAAGAGCAAACTTAGGACGTGGGATAAAAACCCATATGCATTGATCTTTTTCAGGAATATCTTTACAAAGCAAATCTTTTGTAGCCAACACAGTGTCCATCAGACAGAGAGGACATCTTTAAAAACTTCTGTGATCAAATGCCCTTCTCTCACCTGACAATATTACCAATTCCAGAGTTCTCATATTTTGTAAACTGCCATACTCCTGCCAAAGGCGTTACCTTTTCATTTCTTCCTTGTACCACCTAAAGGCTCAAGTGCAGGATCTAAAAATTCAGACTGACCATCCCTAAGCCCTGCTGCCAGGATATTTTCAATGTTTATTCTGATATTACAGATAAGGCTAGAGGCATTCCTTGTTCTTTTGATTCATCTGTGCTTCCTCTTAGGATTTAGATGTCAACTGCTTATAACTTTGCCAAGCTTCAGTTGTTTCAGCTGGAAGTTTCCATGCTGGCTGTCTGATAGAAGCTGAAAATTCTTGCAAAGTTTCAGGCAAAATATTTCAAACATTTCTAAAATCAAATCTAGGGAAAAAGAATGTCCATGAGTAGCAACCTTTTCCTTGAAACAAGCTAGTGTTCAGAGGAAGGAACTGAACTTAATGTCATTGTAACACCTTTTCACAATTTTTATGAAATATGATTCAGATCTGTCCAAGGTATAAAATCCTTGCAAGGTGGGGAGGAAAATTTGCAGTTTTCGAGGCTCACAGATTTTGGTCTTTGCACCCGAAGTCCGTTCTGTGTACTGGTCATGCTCCAGTGTGGGCCAGAGCAGGATTATCCCAGACTCTGCAGCTCTTCGTGGCTGAGCCCACAGAAATTGAGAGCAGGGTACAAGTCTGCTAGATGCCCCAAAAAAGGAGTGGGGATACTGGCACTGATCAGCAAGAAAATGGGGTGGCATGGAGCCAATGCCAGATGACTGAGATAGGGGGTTGCTGGACACACAGAGCGGGACTTGGATGAAAACCTGTGAGGAAGAGCATCATTTGACTTGGGATAATGATGTCTGTACGCTTCACTGGGAATACTCAATTCCTGACTTGCCAACCACCATCAACAGTGACCCCATGA
>NW_009648925.1:3860659-3873044 GCF_000708025.1 Charadrius vociferus | reverse complement strand
TGGCATCAGTAAGATATTATAAAGTAGGTTGTGCCTTTTTTCAGTTTTCCTAACACCAAGAGGCACCTCCCTCCCTTCTCCCAAGCCTAAGAAGAAACAGCATGCAACCGTGTATTCAGGACTCCCTGATATGACACATGCACAAGCAGGGAAAAGAGCAGCTTGTGCAATTTGTGTCTTACCACTTCTTAATATTAAAATGTTTGACATTGCAACCTTAGCAGCAAACCTTTAGGAGATTCTGGGCATTACCTGCTAATAACATAAATTAACCATTGCCCAAGGTACTATGTTAACACTGTATAATTAACCCTTTGTCTAAGGTCCCTTAATATTACAGCTGGAGAGCAGGAATCTGTGGTACAATGCAGTGCCGTACAAAGATGTTCAGACTAGCGCTGAACAAGCATGGTTGCACAAGAGCAGCAGTCAAGTTGTGTTAGTGTTGTGGTTGACTCACACAAATGCCTGGCCCCTGTAGGATATAATTCAATAATATGCCAGTTCTGGCTTTAAAAGTTGCTGCATGCCAGTCTCTCAGCTGTGCCAGGACATCTGTTTGCGGGCTAGGCTGCAGAAGAGCTCACTGACATTATCTGGGTTAGGAAAAGCTTATTTGGGAGGGGTGCTTTTAATCTATGCCATGTCACACTTGAGTGTGATCTCACCTACAGCTGTACCAGCACAGCTGAGCGCCTGGTGCTCAGCCCAGGAAAGTGGGGTTAGAAAAGCCAGGACTTCTTAAGACAGTAACTCATCCAACTAAACTCCCAGGCAGGCCTTTTTCAACAGTGAAATTCAACATTGGGTCACTGCATTCCCCTACCTTTCCACTGGTCATTTGCACATGCTGCCCTAGACTCTTGCCCCTGTTCACTACAACCTTTATCCTGCACTGAACACAAGGAAATACTTGGATGTTGCTGATGTAGGTGCTTAAATGAGCCATCCCACTCCATGCCAGAGCTGAATTCATTCCAACAAGGGGCAGAGGAGAAAGAATCCACTTGCATGTGGATTTTAAACAGCTTGGCAGCCCATCAGTTGAAGAGAACAAGGCTGATGTATGCGCCAGAATGAGAGCACCTAAACAGAAAATAATCTACGACGGAAATGCTAAAACAAATGCAAAACTAGCACCCAAAACCCAGCCAAAGCTCCTGAATATTCTGCACTGGATTTTTATGACCTTGAAACAATGATCTGGAGTAGCCTGTTCCCTAGTGTGCACCACAGCAGACATGCTCAAACTAGAGGATTAACACCTCACGCACCTATCAACAGACACAGGCATTAAGCAGGACGAGATAACAGCATGGGCAATCAAGAAGCACTGCATCCCAGTTCAACACAGGAGGGTTATAAACACACAAGCCTCTGAATCCAGCAGTGAAAAACTTAAGCCTGCCAAGCTGAGGATGGATTGAAGTAATGACTAATATTTCCTGGGAAAATATCTAAGAAGTAAGGAAGATAAGGGGAATAAACATCCCAGCACCTCCAGACAGAAATAGCATACTGAAGATATAACCCATCCAGTCTTCTCTTTCTATCTACTGGATTTAGAAGTATTAACATGCTAATTGACGTTAGATAATAACGACGGACATTAATGAGAATTTCTCCCCCCGCCCCCAATTTATTTAACAAGACTGGTTTTCCTCCCCAACCACCTTGCAGGTACAGTTCAAGCAGCATGATAACAGAAGGCAGGAATTAAATTTGGCCAGACGGCTTCTGGGCAGCACAGCCAGGAACTGGATAGTCGTCAGAGGAGGATGGGTGGGTGGGAAGGGAGCTGGTGAGCCAACTCAAACTGATTTCACGCAGAGACACATGTTTTTAACCGCTGCATCTGATGGAGACCAGGGCTAGGAAAGAAGACCATCTCCTTGAAATATCACATAGATTTTTTGTAGAACACAGAAACCCCAGATCTATTTTTTTGCCCAAAAGGGGCATCCCAAAGCAAGCATTCAGTCCTCCTCATGCCCACCCATGCTTTGGTTTGCTAAATTAAATTTAGAACTGAACACTCTTTTTCTCATGCTCCCTCTCTTGCATACATTCTCCCCTTCCCTCTTGTTCTCTTGTACATAATGCATCTTTTTGTTCCTTCTCCAAACCATCCATCCATGCCCTGTTTCTTTGCTGCTCCCTAGATGCCTCTTCCTGCCAGTGCAACACAACACTCAGGGAGCCAAGAGGAAAATGAACTGGATGCTGCCTGAGGATGCTGTACATCAGCTATTCTGATTTCCCTGACCTGCCGGGAAGCCAAGCGAATGGTACCAACAGTGGAGCAGCCCTGAGAAAGCTCAACTTTCATCTGGGGCTTACACGGTTTTCAGCAGTAACCCAACAGCATGATCCAATCTTCTTAAGGCATGGGTGGGGATGAGGCGGACTGAATGCCTGCTTTGGCATGCCCTTTTTGGAGCGAACAAATACATTTGGGGTCTCTGTGCTCTAAACAAGTGGCTGTGCACAGATATTTGGCTCTCCAAGCTCCCCTAACAGCCAGTCCTCATCAGGCTGCCACACACTCACTTTCTCTCCCCCTTCTACACATACGCACTCACTCACACACCAGTATATATAAACTATTTCCACTCCTTCCACTTACTGGGCACTCAGTAATATTTTGAGTCCACAGGCTCATGTTGGAGCTGTCCTCAATGGTGGTGCATCGCTTCTGCTTGTTATCCCAGCCGCAATAGGGGTCTCTGGCTCCTAGGCATTCCCTGCATGTGCAAAGAGAAAAGATTAAAGCTCTTTAAGACTGTCTAGCTCTAAAGACACGTATTCAAGTATAGTGCTTGTATATGACAGCTGTCAACTGCACCGAGGCTCAGCAGAAGAAACAATTTCTTCTAAGCAGAGGTTTACCTGCTTGGAAGGGGAGAACGGCTGAATAGAAGGGTGATAGAACACAAAGCAAATATCACTCATAGAAGCTGTAGATTAAAAATCAGTTCACTCCTCTCCAAGGCCTAGGGAAAGAAAATGACTTTACAAATTTTAGTCAAAGAACACTTGTCATTGAGATATCTTTGTGCCCCTATGTAATCACTCAGCAGGCCAAATCTCACACAAAGCAACCTCTGTGAGTATGTTTTCTGACACTGTGTCCATCCAAAGGGGTTAGACAAGCAGAATTAGCCAATGGACCAGTAATAAAGGCTTTCTATTAGTCTTGGCCTTTGCTGGAACAATGGTTTCATTTATAATCCCAACATCAAGATGTCAGTTTGGAAAAGTCACAGCAGAACATTATTTCTAAGCTTTTGGCTGCTTTGAACACTGCTGTATTCATTTTCCTCCCGAATCCATATTTACAGGCTAAGTGTGTGTTTCCAACATGTGAGCTGCTAAAGAAAAATAACTAGGGTTACTACTGCTGCTAAACAGAGAAGGTCAGTCACAGAATTAGTCTGTACTGATAAAATTCAGCTGTATTGGTTGTTCCCATGAGTTGCTTTCAAATTGTTAATTTTCATTACGAAAACATAACAGTATAAGCCACATCATGCATGTATTAGTGAAAGACGAAGAAGAGAGGACTAAACCTAAAAAGATTTGCAACATGTTTTTTTATTCCAATGATCCATTCTCTTCTACCACACAAAAAGCTGATAGGATCTTTCCAGAAGTCCCAAATGATTTGAAAACTGCCAATTAGACAGCAGCAAGGGACCAAGGGGAAAAATTCTGTTCAAGAAGCTAAACAGGAGAGTAATAAAATTTATTCTAAGGGTAGGTATCAGTATGATAAATGAAACATAAAAAAAAAAAAAGAAGAATCAAATGCAATGAGATGTGACCTGTTCCGTCCCAGAAATCTTTGAAATCCTATTAGCCTGTAATCAGCCACAAATGAAAAGGCAAGTCCCTTAAGCACAGCTGAAAACACTCTATCAGTCTGTACTGACTACACAGCAATTTGCCCCAAAGCAAACCCTGGATTGTTTTGCTGTGTGGTACCCATTGCTTTGTGTGTGTGTGTGTATGTGTGTGTGTATACACACACACACAGACACATATGTATATATTTATATTTTAATTATGAGTTTCCAGTTTGCTCCTACATGGCAGCTCCAACATTTCCTCTACTAAAGATTTCACACATAGAGTTGTTAGGAAACATAACTTTATCTTTCATGCTTTAGGAAGGTAGTTACAATGACTGTCTACTACATTTTTCCTTCAGCTGCTTCAACACACCCAAGGAAAAGGCAAAGATGATTTTGTCCCAGCCCCAGGCAACAGAACATCAAATATTTGCCTAGAAAAGACTTAGGATCCTCAGTCCAAGGACACAGAAGGGACACGTGCTGCTTTGCTTATTATTCTCTCTACGGACCCCCCATCCTGCTGTTTTGGCAACCCACACAGCCCTCGTTCATGAAGTGGGGCTGATGCCACGTCCAGAGCTGCCCTTGCCATCCAGCAGCCCCTCAGCAAGGGCAGCGCCCAGTTAATTACGGAGCAGACACTGGGGCATCTGCCCAGTCTCTCAGTAACTCAGCCCTTCAGGAGGAAATTGGGGAGTTTCTAGAGAGAAGAATAAGAATGAAAGAAGCCACAGGGAAGGTGGGGGGAAGAGAAAAACCCTGCTTTTAGTTAGAGAGCCTTTTGGTCAGGCTTTCAGACCCTGACACCACGTAAATGCTATTGTTTCCAACTGCATGAAGCCATTTCGCTGGGCACCCAGCAAGCTGAGAGAGGTCATTGTAATTCATAACAGGGAAGGCTGTTGTGAGCATCACCCTATTATGATACACATTTTCCCTGAATTTAATTTATAGGAAAACATGTGCTGCATAAATTCAGGAAATAATCTCCATATGTTCTGTGCTGCAGCCCTCAGCCACTCCGCAGGCTGCAATATATCCCGGTTAGGCACTGACCACTTTGCTGGCACTGTCATAATGTATGTCATGTAGCTAATGTGCTGCTCTTGGCTGAGAGCGGCGAGCTACAGATCCCTAACATTGCCCTCAATGAATCACAGTCACAGCCTGTGGTCCCCTGTGTCCCCACTGACCCCCAGCTGATGGGCCATCAGTAACTGAGCTGCAGCACCACCAGAAGGCCACCGCGCTGGGCCCTGGCAAAAGCCCGGTGCGGAGCTTGTTGGTAGGGAGCTATGGCCATCCCGTGCCATCCCTGCGCTCTGCATCCTGGGTGTAATGAATTCCTACCCAGCCCGGGCTCCGCTGGGTTGTCAAAACGAGCACTCTATAATTTAACAGCCATCAAAGCTCGGGAATTCTCCCCGTCTGAAGGCAGGCCCTCAAAACCATTTGAAATCTAAAAACAAAATAGCTATGCTGTCTGCCTCCCTTCAGGATCGGGAGCCCACTCATCTGCCTCAACTCTGGTGAGAAGCCTATTATATCAGCTGACAGCGATACACTTAAGGGTGAGGAGGACCGTATTTACTCACACACAATTTGCTGCTTTTTTTTTTTCTTTTTGTAAGCAGAAAAAGCATTACAATGTGCATTAATGCAAGAGAACACCATTTCTGGCAAACACTTTAAGTGAACACTTCAAGCGAACACTTCAAAATCCACCCTAATTTATATCCTTACGATATCGTTAGAATATATGTCCTTATTTATGTCATTAAAAGATAAAACCACACCAGCAAACACACACCAAAAACCAAATATATATATGCATACAGGTACGCCCAGATCAAAATGCATCAGAAATATGCTGCTATTCTTAGCAGATCAGGCACCGTGGTGTGGAAAACATAAAGATATCACAGCATTTCCCTGTGCTCAGAACACAAAATAAATTGAAATGTTTACGTTTAAATACCATTTCGCATTATGATACCACTGAAAAGTCTCACAGGGGCCAGGGGACCCAAAGTCTCACCGGGCAGTGTGTAAATACTGTGAAATTAAGATACCAAGGAGTTTACAAGCTATAATGAAGTTCTGATGTTTCAAAGGCAATGGGACTTCTGCCACTGGCTCACTTGGGCCAGACTACGTACCATACCCACAGGGAACACCACACTTAGGTGTCCCCAGTGGCAGGCTGGGAATGCCTCAAGGAACTTATGACACACTTATGATTGTCTCCCATCATAATTCACACAGGTAGAGGGAACCCATTATCCCAGAAGACTACCCAAGCATAGCAGGTTAACACTGGCTATATTAATGCTAATGACTTAGTTAATGAAATCCTACAAAGTGGGATACTTGTGGAAGCAAGATGGTGATGATACCACATGGTCCGTGCCCCCAGTTCCCCTCTGGCCGTCTACTAACCATAGCGCATTCAGTGAGGACTCGGGAGAATACCTCTTGATGGATATCTAAGAGGTTGGATTTATTATGACAGGGCATTACTATCAATAGCAATTCACTTTAATTCATTGCCTCGCAATAAATGTCTTATCTGAGGCATAAAGGCATACACTGACAACGCTCAATTGAAAAACAATTCCATTTGTATCTCCTATTCAAGGTATTTTTCTCTCCGGTTCCTTATTCTCGCTTACCAAGGACATTTGCATGAAAATAAGATCTTACTCATAAGAGCTCACCTGCTGCCTGCTGTCTGGGAGCTGTAAGCCTCCCTGTTGTTGGCTGTTGCAATCATTTCTACAGCAATGATCTGGGATAACACAAAGGATTAAGACTCTGCAAGTGGAGCGCTACCCGCAGCCCACTGAAGTCAACGGAAACTCTTACCTATGACTCAAAAGAGGTTTTACAGGGCCTTTGAAGCCTGGTGGTGCTGAGCCTTCATGAATACAATGTGCTGTAAAAAGGCTTCTGCTTCCAAGATGCTGGTCCTGCCCAAGATCTCCTTTTTTCTATTAGCCTGAATTAGGTCTTCTTTCAGAATCTTCATTAAAGCCTAAACATCTGTAGTTCAGAAGTTTTTTGTATCCCCTATAATTTGCTCTGGGTCTAGGTACCTTCATCTTTTGGTCATTTTTCCCTGAGAGTTAAAAAGCTTTAGAGTGTGTAATAAATGGATCACCAAATCAATAGAACCAGACCCAAGAGATTAGGCTTCGAGAGACCAAAGGAAAGACAGAATTACTAGACCTTCTACCCATTTTTACTACCAGACAGAAGAGACAAAAATGTGCCATTTTGCACCAAAAGCCACAAAACTGTCATCCAAAGCATTCACACCGAAGGACTCTGCTCCTCTCATCTGTCAGTATGTGCCTGCGCTGCTAGTTTTCATTCCCTCTCTTTTCATTTACCTCTTTCTCACTCCTTTTTGATGACTAAAAGCAAATGGGAATGGAATGACAGGATGTGACGATCTGCAGAAGCAGGGCTCTAGACCCAAAGACTGAGAAACTCCCTTCCTAAACTCTTTGCTAACAAAACCCTGTCACTGTGCCCAAAGAGGATTCTGCATTTTTGCTGATGAGTTTGGAACCTGCAGTGAACATCATATTTGCCAGGGACGTACGATAACTTTCGTAACACCCAGTCATTTAAACCCCCATGAGTATCACCAGTTAGTTCCTCAGAGGCACAGAGATAGCAGTGCTATCAACCGGTGCGGTACAAACATTTATAAGCCTGATCCTGCAAGGCACTGAGCAACCTACGCTCGTCTGTGCTCAGCATCTCATGAGGATGGGCAGCACAAGAGTTCACCTTGCTCTTTTTGGGGAATAAGACCTTAGAATTTCACACTGGTTGGTTGCACTCCTCGAGCAGGTAACTCCGAGGGAACAGCCCTTTGCAAGCAATAAGCTGTGTCTGTTAGTTGCAAGCACGAGGCTGTGTTTGGCAGACAGACATTTCCTAACGAGGTTGGTTTACTGTCCCATTGCTATCAACCTGCGGAGGGGATGAACTAAACAAATCATCATTTTAGCTTCCAGCCAACCAAATCATAATTACTGACAACCTCAATAGCCCGTGCAAGGAAGATTTTTTTTACAGATGGCATGAAAAGAGAAGAATAAGAATCAAAAGGATGTTCGTGGCTTAAGAAAATAAGATTAGAAAGGGGAAAAAAGCACCAGACCTTCAAACAATCCCTCTAATTTTGATACCTTTAAAAATTCAAACTGCAGAGATGAATTAGTGATCTGTACAAATCCATTATCTTTCCCCACTGAGAAGAGAAGCCAAGTGGAACTGAGCTGCTTTAGTCAGACGCTGGTCAAGTAGCAGCTTCATTTCTCAGCTGGTGAATACAACACATTCCGTGCCAGATGCTACTGCCCTTTCCTCAAGACGAGTAGCCATGTATTTCATAAGCAATTAATGGGGCTATTTGTGGAGCAGGGCACTGCTTAGGAATAGCGTACTACAGCTCACAGGTACCACCACTGTGAGGGCTAGAGTTGATGTTAATCTGGACAGACAAGGTTTGGTACTTTGGCATTTGATATTGGACACAGATGCAGAGAAGTTGAAGTGTGTGAGTGTTGTGTGCGTGTGTAATTTATCACCCACACATGCTTAGCATCAGTGATTGCTGCTCTGCACATGATTTGTTTTGAATGCATAAATTAAAGCCATGGAGTAAAACAACCTCTAAAACTGAAGTCCATTTATGAGCCAAACACATGTAACTTATTGGAAAGAAGCAGTGCACAGACAGAGGATTTTCACCTTGTTTTCCTTTCCACATCAGGGACCTTGGCTTGCCAGTTTCCACCTCCTGCCCTACCATTTTCAATATCACTTTAATCGATTGTGGTTTATAGATTATGGCCTCGCGCAATCTACACAACAAACTATTCCAATTCTTACTTTCTGACATGCCATTCCATCATCTTTTAGCAACACTGACTTCCTTATTGGATAGGTGTTTATTTTTATTTTTAAAGCTGTGAAATAAAACAACATTGCACTTATTTAAATATGAAGATTAATGCCATCCTAGGAAAAATTCTGATTAAATCTGGATTTATGTTTACATCAGTAAAGCAGGTTATTAAAAAAAATGAATGTGTTGCTCCGCAAACACTATTAGAAACTCCTGTCACTGTGCCAAGCAAAACTGACCTCTAATAAAAACAGAAGTACAGAGGGCCTCTGACTACCAGAGATGGGATCAGTCATCCACAAGAAAACTCGGATACTATTAAAGTCCTAATGAAAGGAATAGCCAGAAGGAATTCCTGAAAGCGGGGCATGTTTGTCTGGATAGAGAAGCACAACCTTTTCCTAGCCTCAGCAGGCTTTTGAGCCCTAAGAAAACATGCCCTCCAGGGCTGCCATATGGAAAGAGGCAGAGGGGACTAGACATCCTTTTGGAAAGGCAGCTTGGGCAAATCGGTGCACTCAAGTGTTATTCCCTGTCTCTGCCCTGTGTCAGTCAGTGTCTGGAGGCGGCTGTCAGATTAAGATGTGCTCTGCTCCTGCGTTTCTGCTCTGTGGTTGCAGATCTGAGAGTTCCGCGTGAACACGGCAAATTCCTGTAGTCTGGTGGCGTAGGTGGGTACGGGAAAAAGGGTGGTTTAGGCAAGAGCAAATCCACTGCCAGGGACACAGAGAGGTGCTTTACATAGCCTCTGAGAGATGCTGATGATTTAAGAACACAAATTATGCTAAAATGGGAATTTAGGAAGGGAAAGAAAACTGCAAAGGCAGAAAACTTAGAAACAAATGTGAGTGATGATAAAGAAACCTGAAAACAGTCTACAGTTGTCGCCCAGGCTGCACAAAGTAATCCATATTCAAGCGGCTCCTTTGTGAAAGCTGGATTTTGCTAAGCTCTGGGTAATTATTTTCTGCTCAACAAGATGTAGATTCAACTAGACAGAGCCTTTGCAGATTAACGTGTGTTGCAAAAGGCAAATAAATATTAGACCACCTACTAAACCCTGAGAATCTAACACATCTCTTGCCCAATGCAGGGCTATTTTAACAATGCATATTCTCCATTGCTTTTTCCCATGCAGTTATAAAAACAGCATCAAACCACGTCAATTCCACTTTTTAACAAGAGACAACATCACTTAAGTAAATGGATATTCTTGAAATCCAGCCCTACCCCTTTGCAGACTGGAATGTTCCCATAGATCTACAGTACTTAAGTATTTTGACATGTAAAAGACACTAGACAGTACAATGTTGTGTTTTTCTACAACCCATACATATTTTATGTACTTATATGTACTTACGTACTTAAATTTTAAACTTAAACCAACAACAGCAAATTTGGCTTCAGACACTTCCGCCCACACAAGCAGGTAAAACAGCACATCTCCTAATAAAAAGTTAATGATGCATCTGTAGCAACATATTAATTCAGTATTTACATTGGACACATTTGTGTTTTACACTGCAAATGCTGACTGGAAGCTCGAGACATGAAGCAAACCAGCCACGGCAGCAGGAAGGCTCTTTGCACCAGGAGCCCCATCGCTGAATATACCCATTGCCTAGAATACAAATCTTATGACATAATAGTAGCAAACTGCAAGAATTGACAGATGCAATGGATATCTGCCCTGGGGCTTGCTGGTAGCTTTAGTTATTAATCTTGTTTGTACAACAATTGCATCAATGTCATCCTAACATTACATATTCCAAGAAAACTACCTGCTTTCCTGTCAGTCGCCGCTGTGTTGAAAGTAATTTCACATAGCCCACCTAGCAGGCATCAGATGGTAATGACTTTTAGACATCATTGATCTGAGTTGGCCTAAAGTCAGCCTGCTAGAGGTAAAGGGATCCATACGCTAAACTGTTCCCGATCTTGCGAGCTAAGCCATGCTGGCAGTGCACTTTAAAAATAAGAAGCAAATAAAAGCCCTCAGCACATTCAACCTCCTCCCTTTTTCCTCCCTCCTAGCAAATCCAAAGCCCCCTGAAACAAATTGGCAACCTAGTCATGACAGTAAGGAGACAAAAGCCAGTGAGCCCTGAAATTAGCTGAACTTGTTTGGCTGTTTCTGAAGTGACCTTCATCTGTTTCAGCAGTTGTATAACCCCAGACTCCGGCTACTCCCGAATTCCTCTTTCTGCCACAGTACCATTCACTCGGGACCATTTACATAGTTCGGAGCTAAAAGTAGGAACCTAAAAGTATATGGACAGCTTAAAATGAATGTAAAGCTTGCCATTGGTTTGAGCATTTAATAGAAATGGGAAAAACTGTAATAATTCATCTGGTTTGGAGCAAAGCTGGTTTCCACTCTTTCATTCTCTGTTCTCTTTTTCAGGGATGCAAACACCGGCAATCTCAGCACAGGCTTATTCCTCAAACTCAAAGTAGGTTTCCCTACTGGCCCTGAATTGCATTTCTCTCCTCACTGTTATTTGTGATTCCCTCATACTTAAATGCCATCTATGAAGCATGCTATTTTCTTTCTTCCATGCCATTAAAGATAATGTCAAATAAGATGAAACTGAAAACCAATCTCTCTGGCATCTTACTGGAAACATGTCCCTGCTCACTACATTACCGCTTACCCTTGCCTTCCTTTTTTTTTTTCCAGTTTCAGGCACACGTGGCCACATCCCTTTCCCAGACTGTTCAAATGAAGCTCTTCAACTGCTACCCTGAAATCCAGGTTTCTTAGACCTGCACCATGGCCATGAATCCTTAAGGTCCATATCCTGCACATAGTATGGATTTGCTTAACTTTACATGTATAAGAAGCTACATTAAAGAAAATGGGAGTAATTGCCTGCTACAGCAGATGCAAATGTGTTTTCAGGATAGAGAAAATGGCATAATTTTGTACTTCTATTTAAAGAACACAGATCCATTTCATCTACCAAACTTCATTCTTTCCAAGAGCTTTAGTGATCATGGTTCTATTTGATGTCTTCATTCTCTGTCAGTGGGAGTCTCATTATTTACTTAAATGTAACCAGAATGCCAAACCAGATGTTTAGTGATTTATTCTGACGTATTATTGGATACTGTGGATGACAAAAGATTGGGCTGAACACTCTCCTTTCTGCCTATGAAGTCTTCCAAAGCTTTTCAGCATTATTGGTGGTACAATAATTAGGTAATTCCCTTAATTTTGGTGAGGTCATATCAGCCAAAGCAGATGAAAATTGATGATTAAGCTTTATGACAACATTTTTGTAGGCTCTTACCTTTCATTTGGACTCTATTTTTAACAGGATGTTCAACGTGTTGGATATTTTTAAGACTCAGGGGAGAAGAGTTTCAAAACAAAATCTGGGTCAGATTTTCAGCATCCTCAGCTCAGAAAAAAGGGCAGGATTTCTGAGGTCTTTGATGAACAGTCAGACCATCAACATGACCTCAGCAATCTGCTGGTTGCTGGGCTCCACAGACCAACAGTCCCTGCTTTGTTCCCTCCCGTACCTCTTTTAACATTTTCTCTCCCATGCTTTTTACCCAACAATAGTTCCTTGTTTGTCCTTTGAGGAACTAACATCGTTCT
>NW_009648925.1:3819611-3860614 GCF_000708025.1 Charadrius vociferus | reverse complement strand
CCTGAAACAGTGAAATTTTTAGATCTCTTCCCACACTGTATTATTCCTCCAACTAAGTTTCCCAACAGTTTCAGTCCTGAAATCTGGTAATCCTGTAATTCTGGTTTGGCAATCCTAAATTCAAGTGCTTCATTTCTTTTTTTCATAAGCAGTAAAAAAAAGAGAAGAAAATAACAATAACCACCAAAGCAATCCTCTGTGCGATATCTCAACCCCCTTCAAAGTGTGGTGTGGAAGTAGCACAGGGACCGTGCTTGGAGCTCCAGTTTTCCACATTGGAAGGCAAGCACAAAAGAGAGAAAGAGGGCAAAAAACTCCCTGCTTCTTTACTGCAGCTGCTGATCCTTTTTTTCGGAGAACTCCCTGGAGCCATTTCAGGACTTACTCACCTATATGTACTTAGTTGTCTGATCACTGGCCCAGAGCTATTTAGAGGTGAATTGTGTTTCTCAAACAGATCTCAAGTCAGCAAATAAGAGTACTTGTCAGCTGAGTCATTTCTGCTAGCTTTGCATTAAGCACCGTGGCCGAAGGGGATGTACAGCAGAATTTAGGCCAAGTAGGAGGGCAAAAGTTCAGTGTCGCTCAACAGCAAACCCCCTGCAACCAGGTCAGAAAAGCAGGCAGAGTTCAAATGAGAGCGTGTCACAGTTGCACACAAGAGCATCTGGCTCTCCCTGTAGCCTCGGAAGCAGGAGTATCTCCACTGGCATGAAGCTGACCTGAGGTGGCACTCACACAACCTGATGGGATCCCACATGTGAACACAGCACGACAGGGAGAGGACGAGCAAGCCAAACTACTCTCAGAACCACACTGTACATCCCAAAATTGCAAACTGCATCATGCAAACTGCAAATTTTATGGGGAAAATTGGGAGGGAGGAAGAGGAAAGAATGATTATCAACATAAAGTGCATTAAAATAAACTGCTCAGGACAGGGAGAGCAGAAAAGGTGGGCATTCAGGAGACCCTCTGGTCTCATTCCCAAGTACATTTTCTTTTCCTCATTTGAATGTGTAATCAAAAAATAGCCACAAAATCACTCCAAGGCCTGCCTCAGGGTTTCTGTCTGCTCAGAGGCCCATTGCCCTGATGCTGCCAAGGGGCAGTACAAAGTGTTCCCTGCAACAACCAGCTTCATTTTCCTACCTGTTTGATGGCAATTCCTAAAATGAATAATCTCACCCCACCCTTTGAAAAAATTACTAAACTACCCCGACAGATAGGCCCCACCTGAAAATAATGGTCCAGATCTGAAGTCCTCACCTCTCTCAAATTCAGATTCAGGATTTTGTTCAGACACATTCTAGAGATATGGTAGTGTCAGCGATAAAGCTGCAGTGCTGGCTCTCCAAACATCCCTCCCCAAAGCTTGGGGGCAACTTGAGGTAAAAATCCAAGCTCATTTGAAAATTGCGGGGAGGTTACAAAGATTTCAAAGCCATGCAAAATCCAGCGGCAAGCACAGCCAAGCTACCACCCAGCAAAGCAGCCTTCAAAACACACTGCATGTTCAAAGGGCTTGTAGGTTTTGCTCGCCTTGGACATCTTCCTAACACTTTCCAGAGAGAGCAGGGAATGGCAGCACTGAAGCACAACAGGAAAACACACGCACAAGGCAAGGTCCTTGCAGCCAAGTCCAGCCTGTAAATTTGGGCAGCTGACATTACAGATGTCTTCCCGTTGCCCTGTTGCTAAGACTGGCTGGTCTGAAAAGACAGATTGAGACAGGTCAGTGGGCACACACAAAACACTGCTCAGACACCCAGAAATATATTGGGTCAACGAACACCATCAAGACATGGGGCTGAGTTGCTGGCCACCATTTAAGACATTAAATTGGTGCCGTGTCAATAAAAAAACAGTAAAGGAGATGGCAGAAATCCTTTTCCCTTTCCATCTCTTCCCTTCACTGCTGCTTTTTCCTCTGCCTCATTTCTGAGCCTCGGTACCAAGCCCCAAGGTTTTAAAGCAGCACAGTGGCAAGGATGGCTGGAGAGGATCAATGCTGGATCAATTTTCTCTTGATACAAGATCTCCTGTTCCAGGGAGAAGGGAGAAGGCTGGGTAAAGGCAAGAGCTCCACATCAGCAATCACCAACCCACATCAGCCCCCAGGGTGTAAAAGGCTGCAAAGTTTCCTGATAACATGAGGCAGAGCCAAAGAAAACAAACAGTGTTGTGGTATTCCTGCCTGGGAGGCACAAATTCTCCATCACCTCCAAGCTTCCTGAGCCCCCATCAAAACGATTAGATTAGAAAAACTGCTGAAACCAGAGCTTTTTGGGGAGGCCGGTCAAGGAGTCACAGCACCACAGAAAAGTAAGCAGGGGAGGGTGTTTTAGGGGCGGGAGCCCTTCTTCCCATGGTGGCTGTATATTGGCATGTATTAAACATAGACACAACAATAAGCAATAAATCACAGCCCAGGAGAAGTGCCAGGTGGAATGCACTGGAGGAAATTAAAACATCCTTCTCGATACAGTTTGGTATTGAAAGAAATACAAAGGAGGCCAAGTTGACTTATCACCTACATAGCCAGGATGCTAAGGGGAAAAAGGGTTCCGACATTTGCAGCCGAAAAATTTGCAGTTGAATAATTTCCTACCAAAAAAAAGCTTAGCAAAAAAAGTAATAATAATATAAAAAACATTCTTTTAGACAAATAAATAAATAATGGCCTTCCTTGGCTTTCCTAATTTTTCTTCTTTTTTGCCTCCTTTTTTCAAATACACAGTCCCTCTGCAAGACTGAGCCATGGGGCAAAGGATCCATTGCAATGCACACAAGTACACTACCTGGCCAGCACCTGAATTCAACAAATTCTGACCTCCCATATCACCAAATATATATGCCCTCCGAGCTGTCAGGAGACCCTATCTTGTATACTTTGGTATAGCTTAGCGGCTACCTTAAATTGCCCCAAAGTATCATGAAACTAGTCAACAAAGGCAGAGTTTGAGTCTCCATCCCCCAAAGAGCTGGATTGATTCCTTATTTCACTGCAAAATGCCTCCACAGAAAGTTTGTTTTAGAAAAAAACACTGTTGGTACACAAACTTCCCAGTAATTTCAGCCAGGACTCGGTGCCATACAATGCATAAAACTGAGGCTGCTTGTGGCCACCAGTGTGTGAGGGAACCGCTTCGGAATCAGGTTTGTGTTTCGCTGGGATAAGTTTATAATAGCAGCGAACTACCCTGAAGCCCTCAGGTCCTAAAGAGATGGTGCTCCTGTGAGGTACCCCCACCCCTCTGCCCTCCAGCCACTGCTGCTTTCTCCCTGCTTGTCCCTTTTTTAGGCTGTTGAGCAAACCTTCACCATTTGAGTTTTAATGGAAGTGGCATACAAAGTACTTATGCAGGCTGAAACTGGGACATGATCTATAAATTACCAGAAAGCTGAACTCAAGATTAGGAAAAGAAAGAAAAGGAAGAACTCGTTTGTCTTGAAACTGGATCATATATATGTATACACACATAAATATTCTCACACTGAAACTCTCCAGGACAGCCTGAAGAGGACAGCTGTTATGTTCTGCCTTTTAAAATCTCTGCTTTTAAGGGCTGAGGACAGGATGGCATTTTCCAGCTGTGGTTCTCTTTCTCTTACTAAACACTTCTGTGTCATCCTGTCTGTATAAGCAACTAAACCTTCACACATTAAACACTTCTGTGTCAAACTTACAGTAATGACCAAGTTATATTTTCTGAAAGGGATAATTAAGAGGTTCAGCGAAAATAGAAAGAGCTGACATTTTTATATTTAGACAGACATGAATTTAGTACAAGCTGATAGATAAACTCTACTTGTTGAAAATAAAACGATGGTGACATTTTCTATATAGGGTGGGTTTTTTTGGCAAGAGAAGAGGGACATCTTGCAGTAGGCCACGAAAGAGGGAATCCGTTTAGATGTTGCTAACAAATTCCTTCCTCTTGTCTAGCACAGAGGACACTAGTTTCAGACAAAACTCTCATCAAGGAAAGCAAGGCAAAAGCAAGAGAGGAGAAGGAAGAATGTTTTTAAGAGACGTAAACAAGCAATATCCCGCAGCAGACCCCACTACACACTCACGGAGATTATTTGGGCAGATGTCTCTAAATGAGGGGATGCCATTTGGATGCAAAATCCTTCTACACTCAATTCTGGGTGGAAAACTGCTCTGGAGCCAGGGCTGACAATTAAAAAAAAGTCTTTTTTCCTACTCCCTTTAAAAGGTACAATCAAGGCACAGAATCTATCCAGGTGTGAGAGGTGTCACACATAGTTGAGATGAGCTATTGGGTTCCAAAAGCAATAACAAGTTGCCACGCAGCCCAGCCCTGCCTCATCAGATGTTTGAGAGGTGATCACTCGGATAAGCCAGGACAGGCTGGCTGCAACCCAAATTCAGAAACCTGCAGCCATACTGCCAATAAGAACCACCAGCAAAACACATGGAGTTAATAAAAGCAACACTGAAATGTCAAGGTAAAAAAAAAAAAAAAGAAGTAAATATTGCAAGTCCTTCTGTGGTAAACACACAATTAATTTCTGATGAGGATTAATTAGTATTTACCAAAAAAAATATTGCTCTTTCTCTTTGCTCCTGTCATGAATGTATCTATCAGAAGATGCACTTCCAACACTGTCTTTTGTCTTGCAGTGATGAAAAAAAGCTTTCTAAACCAAATCAGACTGGAATATGTTTCCCTGGTGCGTTTCTTTTTAGGCTGAAGTGGAATATATCAGAGCTGTAAATTTGCTTACCCTTCTGTTCTGTACATGGAGCATCTCTCCAGAGGAATTTTTAGCACTCCATTATTTAAGCCCACAAAGAGCGACCTGTCGCTGTGCAGGATTTGGAGACTCTTGATCGCTTCCCGTTGTCCGTCAGGGAGGATCTGCATTTCCTCTAAATAACAACTCCTCAGGCTCCTGTTAGTGGTAGAAAGGGCCTTCAAGATGGTGCCATACTCTAATGGAACAAGAAACAAGGCACAAGTAAATCTTGGAGGCATTGACTTCATTTCATACCTGCCTAAAGAGTGAAATATTAATGTCATCTTTACACAGCTGCTTTAAACCTAGTTCTGGGTCACCTGCTGCCCATGGTAGAGAGAGCTCCAGCTACATGGTTACAATCCTCATAAGTTCTCAGACATTATAGAAACTGTCTGTGAATACATTTTAATGGGAAACCAGAAGGATGCGAACCATCTGGAGAGTGAGTACCTGGAAATATTTCCCAGTTGGAGCACTGAGGCAGAAAAGACTCTGGTCCCGTTACCAGTGAGTTATACAGCAAGGTGACCCGAGATAGCAGGGATCATTTCTGGTGCCTCGAGTCTATATTTCTTCTGGTTTATGGAGCAGATCGGTGTGATTTGATGCCATGACAAATGACAACAGATGCAGCAGCCCTGCTGGAAATCTCAGAGGCCTCTGTAATGACTGCATGGGTCACGGATCTAATTGATCCTCTTCCTGGAAGAAGCCGTGCCGCCAGCTTGACAAGGGGATGTTATGGCACGAGCAGTGCATACACAGACACATATATGTTTGTGTTCACAGTGCTCTTACGTAAACAATTTAAAGATCTGACAAACTGTGGGAGATTTATGCTAGGAAAAAGGGGGCAACCACACCATTTTTCATTAAAACCCCAAAGAGGTCTGTCAGCCCTGATTGTTCCTGAAGCTTAAGCTTTCTATCCCGATAACTTCTGTATCGGTGCCAAAGCTCAGCAATTTACAGTGGCGGGGTTGGCTGTCATGCGAAGCTTCTCTCTCACTTAGGAGGGCCTTAAGTGTAGAACAAGACTGAGGCCCAAGTTTGGGCTCAGTTTGTCTCGACACTGGGTTTGTGTCCAGGGCTGCCTCTGGGTAGGGCTCTGTCTACTGAAGCGTTTGACTGGTTTAAACATTTCAGGTCCAGCAGAACTTACTCTTCAATCACCACTCACCAGGGCCAGAAAGCAAACACGAATAAGGAGGTAAAGTTACGGCAGCAGACCTTTCCACACAAATGATATGAGGCAGAAAGTATCCCAGCTTTCTCTCAGGCTTTGCAGCTGACTTCAAATATCAAGACATCAAAATGGCAGAACCATGCTGTATTTCCATTTAAGTACAATCCCATCATAATCAATGCCCATGGAGGCTCCCACAGTGGGAATGTTACCAGAACACATCCAAGATGATCACTTTTGAAGTAAGTGGTGGTAAAAGTTGGATAAATTATGACACAGTCCTAGAAGGTGGTAACATGAGAATGAGGCAATGACTCTGCATTCAGATGTGAGATTAAACTAACACTTATGGAGGCAATCCATCTTATTCTAAAGTCAAAGCTTCTGCAATAGAGGATAACAACATTATACCCATGAGGCTGGCCATATGCTCTGATTAATCAAACTATTTAATTTAACCTCTATCATTAGTATGGATATGAGCTAAGACAACCATTTATAACACTTTGTCCTTCTTCAGCATCTTTCATTTATCCAAGATATCTGCGCTTTTCAGAAGAAGCAACGTGTCCGGATAATTAGAGGATGGCAGTAAAAATCAAGAGACTAAATCATATACTTAATTCTACCACTGGCTGCTATGCTACCACAAAAAAGCACTTGCCTCAGCTTCCCCATCTGCATTACATTTCGGTGCATGCCCATTCCCGAAAGCCCTGGGAGTCATACACCGGTAGGTACACGGAAGTGCAAAGAAAGAAATAATTAAAACCTTGGGCAAGCCTGGAGGTTAAATATTATTATTGCTTATTTAAAGATGAGTATGTCGTTGCACAGAAAGGCAACTTATGTGCACTATGTGCACAAAACCACAGAGCATGTCAGTGACCTCTGCTCCTCCCCACTGCTATGTATTAGTCTGATTAGTTGAAACATGTTTTTATAAAAGGGAGAAAAATGTTACTGTTGTTTTTAAACACAATGTAGATTTACGGTCTGTTCACCTGGGACTCCGCCTCAAGTCCTCCATCCTGCTTTTAATTTATTCAGGCAAACTAACTTCCATGCAGTTTTATGCCAAAATGATATGGAATGAAAACTATGTAATGATGTCATGACTGGGATCCCAGGGCTGCTAGGTCTACGAGCCAGCGGAAGGAACTTTCTTAAGCCCTGCTGCTCTTACCTGTCCCAATATACATCACGTGGTAGAGAGTGTCCTTCCCCTGAACAATATCAACCACCAGTTTGGAAAATCGAATGCTGTCCTGAGTCACATATGGATCTACAGTCACCGGCTGCACGACATCATTCATCAGGAACAAGCGCTGCGCATCCTGCAGGACTCTCTCCGTCAGGTTCTCATTAGGGCTGTCGTCACTCAGCGTCCCACACTAAACACGGAAGATTGAACTTCAGTACCTGCGTTTTCTTCCCTCTCCAGCAGCCCAAGACCAAACTCTGAAATTCTTCTTTTGAAACCCATGTCCTGTTGATTTCCTGATCATAGGGCCTTAGTCTAGCTTTGGCCTGTAGCCCACTCTTTAAAAACGTTTCTCCCAACTGGTCTACTGACCAGTGATGTGGTATTTCATTCCCCTGTGATACCCAGGAGCCAGCACACCAGAAGGGCAAAAGGCATTAACAAACCGAGGAGGAAAATCAAGAATTAAAACTAGCTGCAGAAAGAGTTAAAGCTAGCAGTGGAGAGTAAGTTTTTGTGGTGATGAATCCTTGAAGCATTCCAAATAATCTTCAGACTCTACTTGGCATCTCAGACTGTACAATGGACAAAAACTGGAGGTTAAAAACCTGAAAAAGGCGTTGATTTTGCATCACAGAACCCAACTCACCACAGTGCTTTTCTCTGATGTGCTCCATTCTGAACAGACCCTTCTGGCTTCATCTGAAGCAAGGCAGGTTAGCCACTAGCTCCCCCCTCCCCACATGTAGCTCTTCTATCCTCACAGCAAACCTGTGTCCATCCATCCTCCAGCACCAAAGGGTGCACTGAAATAGGACTCAATGGCCTTGTCCATCCAGAACAGGGGGAAAGAAGAGAACTCATCTTGCATCCTTTAAACACCAGTGTAAGTCCTACCAGGTGGATGGAGCATTTTAAGGCCTGAGTTTCTATCTCGCACTAATCTCTACAATTCAGCACTTTCAAAAGCCAATGCAAGATTAAACCCTCCATGCAGTTCTGTGGTCCATGTCTGTAGCCAGGGCTGGATCTTCACTCTTCCCCACAGTGCCATGCATGATGGGCAGATTTATTATTCCAAAAGACAGCTGGGTGACTGGTTATTTATCCTGCCCAAGGCCATGGGAGCCAGTGGTACAACTAGAAATCCTGACAACTCCCATACTCAGTCCACGGATAACTTTGTTTCTCACTAAGTGAAGCTCACACCTGAGTAATTTCAGTAGAAAAAAAAAAACCCACAAATTTCTTTTCCTTCATTTTGGGTCCGGGTGTTTGGGCTTTCCTTGGAAGAGCAGTTAGTATATTGTGAATTAGGATGTGGATTTACAGCACTTCAGCTACAGTGTACAAATTTCCCATGTGCATACTCTCGATATGCATCAAAGCAACTCTTTGCATGTGGCTGCCTTTCCAAGGTGTACCATGGAGAGCTTCTCTTTCGATGGGCTAAAATAAATACAGATCCTAACGGATGATGTACTCAGCCCTACAACATTTGGAGCTCGTGTGAACTAGGTGAACGGGGCGATACTCATTCCCACCACCTATGAACATGGACACTTTTTTATCAACTTAAGCATCTTCCTGAGTAGCCAGACTAAGGAAACATCAGTGGGTTTTTGATGTGTCCTCAGGTGGGTTTTAATGTTGGGGTTTTTTTCCTATTGTGATGGTTGTTTTTTGTTCATGACTCATCTCACATTCTAAAGAGTTTTTAGATCTCTCCTTTCTGCTGTCTCCTGTACTCCTTCTGGCTTACACACTGTTTTGGATGCTTTTCTCTCCACTCACTTTCCTTTCTAGAGCATCACTGAAGGAGGAGTCCCAGTGGCAGGAATGTCATTATTGGTTTTGTTTTCTGTTCTCATCAAGTCACAGATAATCCTTTCGGTCTATTGGCAGCCTGTGTGCTGACACAGCATCCCTCTGGTTTGGTTTTATTTTGTTTTGTTCTAATTTCCTGATGATCTGCACTGCCCTGATCCTCTATATCCTTCAGTATTTCTCCTTCCTCTCTGCAAGAAAAAAATATTCTGGCATGCTTCCCTCATCTTTCTTTGTGAACACTGAGGCAAAAAAAAAAAAATTAATTTAATTTTTTTGCAATATCTGCCTCTTCTGTCACTAAATTACCCTTGTCATCTCCTGAAGGCCCTTCAGTGACCTCTTGTTCCTCCTGTACTTGAAAAACATCTTAATCTCTTCTTGCAATCTTCCTATTGTCTGCCACATACCTCCTTTTCCTTTCCTTATTTTCCTCTGACCCTTTTCTTTCATCTTGCTGCTGCAATCTTTGCACTCCACATTTTATCTGATACTCCTGGGTTAGCCCAGCAAGGGACAGAAAGCCCTTGATTCTCAGTTAACCTTAATATTCCCCTCAACAAAAAAAAAAAAAAAAAAAAAGCGCCTGGCCGTGTTTGGCATGGCTGGGCCTTCAGCAAAGCTTTGTTTCTTGGTTTTCAGTGCATCAAGCTGAGGGGGTGATCAAGAGTCCAAACCTGTCCCACCTTGTACAGGCAGAAGCCCTCCCTTTGGTGCCATGCGAGAATGCAGGGGGAAAAATCAGGTTCCTCAGCAAGAACCCAAGCACTTCCCTGCCTGCAGCATGCACCTGCCTCCCATCTGCTCTTGCTGTGATTTCAGGTGACTGCAGAGTCCTTTTTGGAAGGTCCCTGATACCACTAGCTTGAAGGCAGACAGCATTTGCAGGCAGCCTCAGCACCTTTGCCATAATAAAAGAGAGCCAGATTCACACAATTGGGCTGAAAGGATTCACCATGGGGAAGTGAGGACAGGAAGACAAGTCCACCCTCCCTAGGATTCCCCAGCTGGGAGGGGACTGAGCTGTAAAATGGGCTCATGCTTCAGGAGACTCAGGTTTGCTGGGGCTGTCACACACAAACTCTGCACTGCACTGACTGAATCTGGGAATAAAGTGGCTGAAGTTGTTCTATAATTTTCAAATTGGCCCTTAACTGATAATCCTGGAAAGCTGCTCATTCATTAAAACAAAGATTTTTAAGGTGAGAGGCAACCACTGTGACCATTCTCATGTGTCTTCTTCCACCAGTTACTGCTGCAACATGTCCATAACTTCTGGCTGACCTACCGTGTCTTGGAAAGACATCTGCCTTACACTGTAACACTGGTAGCCTTAGGGGCCCTATGAAGTGACGGAAAACTCATCACATCCTTACACAGTCCCAGTGGTTAATTACCTCTCTTGTTTCAAACTACAGGTTGTCCCCATTCTAGTTTGACTTTGTCCACCTTCAGCTTTCAATCCTTCTCAGTTTTGGTGGGAGCATATCTCCATGTCCCTTTGTGAGGATCACATTCTCGGAGTTCATGTGTCAGTGGTGAGCATAACAGAGATATAAAAGTAGGAAGAGTGGATTTCCTCTGCTGTGTCAGAGCCTAACACAATTCCTACCATAAGCAAGTACTGGTTGCCTCAGATAGCGGTTTGCAAGATTTTCCAGTGGGAGGATTTGAGTGGTATATCCCGAGGAAAAAATCCTTCAACATTTTAACCTAGAAGAACATCTCTGGGCCACAGATATTTTAAGTTCTTCATTGTTTTAAAAACTCTGAACATTCTTATTATCTGTAAAAACATTCAATTTTTGCCAAGAATCCCACGGTCTCAATAACAAGTGGCAAGGAGTTCCACAGACTAAACTACTCATAAATGCGGAGAAATACAATTTATCTTCACCGTGAGTCTACCTGGAAAAATAAGCCCCACACAAATCAGCCAAGTGGAGTGACAGAAGGTAAAAGGGACTGGAGTAAACTGAAGGGCAGCAGTAGTACCTGGAAATTAGGGATGGGGTTTAACGTTGGCAGCCAGGCTGATCTTGGGTTTTCTTGGTAACGGAAAGGGCCATTAAATGCCTGAGTAATGGCACTCAGATTGAAGGCACACACTGCTGAGGCAGCTATGCTGTTTCTGGAAAAGGGGAGAAAAAAAATCAATTTAATCATTAGAACATTGACATTTTCATCATAACAGACATCAAACTCTACTCAAATAAAATACATGTAAATTGCTAGGTAGGTGTACAGTGATACCGATCTCACGAGGAGTAAAAATAAATAAATAAATTGTAAAATGCAGATGGCTTGCATGACAATTTCGAGAATGAATTTTAAGCGTGGTTTTAAAATGTCTGTGATTTAAGGCCATGGAAGCAGTTCTGACAAGAAAGGTGAATACAGTTCAATTTGCATGGATTATTTCTGTCTGGTTTTATTTTTATTTTTTTTAACAACCCATCTATCTTTATTGATTACAAACAACCTAATTTTTAATCTCTTGGTATTTCTCAAGGTGAAATTCTGTTTCTACAGGCTCCTGAAATCTTCAGCAATAAATTATATCCCCTAATATTTATATATATATATATAAAAAATACACACACGCATGCACATGCATGCAGGGGAAGGGAGAAAGTGACAGTGCAAACCAGGCTGGTTGTTACAGCAGCTCAGCATGCAAAAAGGTCTTGCTAATATGTGAAAGCCTCTGTTTTCCATGATCACAGTTCACTTCTTTGTGTTCCCAGCTGGGAATAGCATCTGTCTCGGGCAGGCTGTTCGCTACGCACGCACCAGGCAGGGGAGGCACGGCTAGGGAAATGCCACTGTAGAAAGGCTCTTTGGAAGGCAGAGTTTGTTTTAGGGATGCTCTGTTGCCCAGTCAGACTCGCGCACGGATCAGTTGGCCTTCGCTGTCCCAGTTCAGTCATAGAGGACCCCTTTCTGCACGGGCCTGAGCAGGCTCAGCTCCTTTTGCCTCAAGAGGGTTGGAGGGTGCTTCCCAAATGGTGATGGCACCTCAGGGAAGCCAGCCCAAAGAGGGACGTTTTCTAAGTGGTAACCTGAAATTCAAATCTGCTCCCAGCTCTCCCCTCCCCTCTTGTTTTTTTTTTTGTTGTTGTTGTTTTTTTAAAGGAAAAGAACAATGTTTAGAGAAAAAGATACCAGAATAAGACTAAAAATAGGGCTAGCACAAGAGACTGACTCGTCACGGTGCCTTTTAAATAACCCAAGCCCTGCTGTATGTATCTTTCTGCTAATTAAAGCAATTTCAATGCTCTGAAAAGAACACATTTTTTTTTTACTAAACCAACAATTATACTCTCTTGCACAAAAAAAAGCGCCTTGCTGTACAATCCCAGACTGGGAAGCAGAAGAACAGATTCTTTCACAGCATATTTCTTCCGAGCAATACAACATCAGGAAGAATTTCTTACTTTGCCTTCCCGTTCTCCACTCCTGCCCCTGCCCCTGCCCCTTCCATCCCCAGAGTGATGGAGCAGCTCACTTTGAACATGTCAAAGCAACGCCAGGCGAACCTTTTTCCACTTCTGTCTGAACACCGCTGACGCAGTGTATGCTCACAGACGGCAGCTCTTAAGACAAAGCTAATGATGGATGACAAGTAAATGCCTTGAGGCACACATGGAAAAAAAAAAGAGAATGAGAAAGAAAATGAAAAAGGAAAAAAAAGAATAAAACCCCACTAGTCTAACAAAACCACTTTTTTAAAAAAAAAGAAAGGATATTTTGGGGCACCTGCTAAGGACTCCATAGCTTAGCCCTTTCTCTTTGCTAGAGAGGAGAAAGGAAAGAGGTTTTCGACAAATCTGTGGCCCGTTTTCCTTTCCATCTGTGGCCTGGCATATTTCCCATCCCTCCCCATGAAAAGTTTGATCCCAGTCTCGAGCCAGTGACATCAACTTGTGCGGCTGGCCCCTGGGTTGTCCTGATGTGAAGTGCAACCTCCTTTATTCCCACCTCCTACTTCCTGCTATTAACTAGGTGGTTTAGAGAAAGGGTTAAATTCAAGGAGGTTTTAACATTGCCTGCATTACCTCCCAGAAAAAAAAAATTAATAAAAACTTCTTAAATATTTCATCAGCAGCTTCCCCAAAAAGCTCTCTTTCCCACTGATTCAGCTGGGTATAACAGAACATGAAGCAATAAATCTATATGTGGGTGTTACCACAACCACTAATACCCCTTTGTTATAAGATGACCCTAAATTCATTAAACATGATCCTTCCAAAATAAAAATACCTTTAAATAAAAAAATCATAGTTTTGTGGTGCATCGGTATTCTATTATAAAGAAACTGAGAGTGGAGCATACATCAACCCTCTTTGGTATGCAGAGCTCATGCAGCATGATATAAGTCCCAGTGGAAGTTAAAAGAATAATTACCATTATTTCTCTAGTCGGATGACAAATTGGAACATTTTCTCTTTGAACTCTCAAAAGAACATCATGTTGTAGACCCAAAACGCTACTTGATCTAACTTCAGCTATTATCAATAACTCATTTCTTCAATTACACAAACGTTACATATTATATTGTCCTCCAAAGATAGAAGAGAGAATGTACACCCGTAACGTACGAAGAGTGACTTAAGCGTAACCCAGAGGAGATGCGTAACACTGATCATGTCTCACATTAAACCTGGGAGACAGGAACAGCAGACAAAAACGCTTCCAACCAGAGGTAGCCTATGTCTCCCTGCCTTGTATTCCAAAACCTATACCAATTTGATAAATGTAATACAGTTATTAATAATTTTGCCATTTACAACTTCTGTTCTTGGCTGAATGAATGGAAAAATGGATAGATCACTATGGGCATAGAAGTCCTCTCTGATTAAAAAAAAAAAGTGTCATCTCAAATGCCCGAAGCAGTAGCCAGGTTTCCTGTTAATGTTCAGGAAGTTTGGCTAACATCTTTTAAATGTTTTCAGAGAATGACTCATGCTCCTTTCAATCCCAGGACAGATTTTCCCCAAAGTCCACAGTTAAGGTGCAGCACTCAGTCATGTTTATTTTTTCTAGTTGCTTCTCCACTGGCTCACTTTTGGCACGTTGACCATAGTAGAGCAGAAACAAAACACGGAAGACAGATGAGGGTGGCCAAACACTTACCTACTTCTTGGCATTTACAGAGCAGGAATAACATTTGGGCTCTGTTGACTCTCATAGTGAAACTCCCAACAGTGATTTAGTTCAAGAAGTCGGGGCTGATGCTTTGTGACTTCAAGGGCTGAAATTCAAGCCCTGTCACACCAGCAAGTGACGCTTTAAAATAGGAAGCCCTGTACTTCAGTGGGGCTTCACTTCTTTGGTTTGCTGTGGGCTTCTTGGGAACAGTCCCTTATTCATATTGAACAGTACTCCATTGCACACAAAACCCATGAAGAAGTTGGCTACCCAGCATGAGAAAGGCACTTTGAGTGTCTGTCATCTGGAGTAACTAACTCAGATTTGCATTCTCTAGTTTACACATCAGGATAACACCCCCCTGGAGAACATGTATTATTGAAACTCAATACCACGCAGACTAGTTATAGCTTGAAACTTATCATCCTAGCCTTGGGCTTCAGAGAAAAAGTTATTTGAGTTTTCCTGACTTAAAAATATACATTATGAGTTTTTTAATATATTTTTTAATTAACTCCTCTTCTCCTTTCTGCTTTCACAGCTACAGTAAATCATTCCAATTACAAGTTTTTTCAATATCAAGCCAAGAAGAGGTGATTATGAAGTTTCAGAAATCATGCCTTCCCCTCAGAGTTCCAATGCTGCTTTTGATTTGTGGACCTGGAACAGTCTTTAGTGGAGGTACAGTCCCCCTTGGAAATGCCAAATGCTGTGCAGCCTACTTGACCTTGCTTCTACAAAGTGTTGTTCAACAACAATTTATATTGATTTCAGTCTAGGCTGTTGTGATCCCATCTGTCTCATTCTCCTCCTTCCATTGCTTCTCTCCCAAACATATGTACCTGTGCATCTCATGGGCCAGCTCCAATGTTCACACAGTTGTGGCAGACTGTCCAGGCAGTTAACCTGGCTGAAAATTAATGACATTTTTCTGTTGGGTCGTTTTTAGACCAGCTCTCTGAACTACACAACTAGCATTGCCACTACAACAAATCAGAAGTCTGTCACAGCCCAGGTTTATATCAAACTAAGTTAGCCTAGAACTGCACAGTCACCTTTATGGACTCCAGAAATCTGCGAACCATGAATTAAAAACATTGTCCTAAAGGCTATATTGCCATGATTGATAACACAGACCTATCTATTCCTTCATGTTAACCAAAGGACCATTCAAAAATGATTGCTCAGACTGTCCAAGAAATCAGGATATTGTCAGTCTCAGACTGCTGGGGATAGAAGAAGGGCAGTAAAACCAGTGCAACTTACACATTAGTAGTGAAGACACCATAGATCAGATCTTGCTCAGGAAGGTAGAAGGTGCTTTGCAATTCATTATAATAGAAAGGGATTTCTCCAGCACGGGAGCAGTTCAGCCTGGCCTTCATGAAAGTTGTCCATGTGTCCTCCAGCAAAAATCTCCCTCCAATATCATTTTTGCAAACCCTTGCCACACGAGAATACACTGTTTTCCCACAGTCATGTTCTACTGCATTCTCACGGAAGAAGAAGTAGGTGAACAAACCGATGTCATAGGCCGCAATAAAATTAGGCTCTGAAAAACAAACAGTTGAAGAGATTTATACAGGTCAGAAATCAATCTGTGCTCAATGACTCACCCAATGCATTGCACCGCCAGCTCCCTTTACACAGGCTGTCAAAGCTGGGACCATGGGGAGTTTGGAGTCAGCAGATGACATAAAAACAGTAGATGAGAATAATGATATATGGGGATATAGCTCTAGTTCCATTTTCCAGATTTTGGAAAGGTCCCATTGTTTCCCCACTTTATTGCCAAAGCTGCTACTGAGTTCAGTGAAAGCAGAGTTCACCACCTTGCATATGCATGACTATTCTCTGTACCTATACTCATTTTACAACATAAAGCCTTCCCATTGGATTCCTTCACCTACTCACTTCTGAAGTGCACCTTATGGCGTGTTAAATATGCTGCGTGCATCCGCCTGATTCCCTAGACTGCTGCATTGAAACATTCAACCTACTCTCCCAGTGCAATAACATCTGGCTTTTATCACAGAGCCTTTCCAGTTTCTAGGCACAAAAGATTATCCTATGTCGGTAAAACAAAACCATGCCACAGACTGACAGTATTGAAGCAAGCTCTCCTTGATTCTTTTTCTCCTAAAATTATTGTTATTATTTTCCAAGAATTGAAAAGAACCTGGAATGGTTTTTGTAGTGAATATTTGAATTGGGTATTTAACAAAGCTTTAAAGTGTACAGTCTTTTATCCCAACAGTTTCTTTGGGAAAGGGAAAAGATTGGCCAATGAATAATATTTGACTAAACAAAAAAACCCTGTTGTTTTTATACGGTGCTTTTACAATGTTCATTTCTGAGTAATGCTCCGAGGAAAGTACAATTCCTTTAATATTGCAGCCCAGGAGTGAAAGGAGAAGAGAGTTGTGGGGAGGGAGAGGAAGTCAGGCTGATGCTGCTGCAAGGCAGGTTTGGGAGGCAGACGATGGTACAGAGGAGAGGGTACTGCAAAGCATCTCCCATCAAACTTTCTCCTTCAAACAAACAGCAAATCTTAAAGGGACTGTTGTGAACACCAATCTGACCTTCTGTCTAAGACAAACCAGAGAATTTCACCCTGTAATTCCACCATCAGATCCCGTAACTAACAGGTGAATTAGACCACATCTTTCGAAGGAGATCTGATCTTACTGGCCAATGTCACATGGCTTTACATCCATCACTTTCCTCAGTGACTTGTTTAAATGACTACAGACTGCCCCAGCTGCAACCTGTACTTTTTCCATTTGACATTATGAGGTTTCAGCTTCCAATCACAGGCTCTTGTCATGACTTGTCTGCTAGATTAAAGAACTTTATCCTGCCAGAAATCTTCTCTTGATGTAAGTACTTCCATATCATGAACAAAACACCTTTTATCTCCTTTTCAGTAAGATAAATAAATTGGGCTCCTTAAGTCTCTCGCTGTGAGGCAGGCTTTCAAATCACTCCATGGCTCTTCTCTGAATCATCTTCAAGTTTTCTGTTTCTCGTTGAAAAGTGGCCAGAACAGGATGAAATTACTCCAATGTCACCAACGCTGCACAAGGTTATAAATCCAAGAGTCACGTTAGCTTTTCCAATCACAGGACAGAAACTCAGTTTGTCTTTGCTTAAACTCTCCTGTTTCAATGTGACTTCTTTCCGAATTCTTCATTTGTGCACAGACAAGAGGCACATATTTCTAGTGAGCACATACAGGTTATGTTGATTCTTGGTCCTAATTCACAGTCTTGCCCGATGACACTCTTTTCCCACCACTCCGTATCTCCATACTGACTTCAATATGCCTGCAGAAGCCTAGTTCTGTCTCATTAAGCTCCAGAGGGTGCACAGTCCCACTGCTCATATCTTTGATTGAAAGGTCCTGAAATCCAATGGCAAGATTCTGAATATCTTGTCAACTTACCTAGGTCAAAGGAGAGAGGGGGAGGGGAATATTAGGGTCTCCATCACTACCGCTCAGACAGGATGTGCTTTGCCCCAGTCAGAACATGTGGACCCAGTGCAGAAATTACTGGTTGAAATTCTATAGCTTGCTTGATATAGGGTATTATCACACTGGGGCAACAGCTGCTTTTAATACTTATAAAACCACAACAGCATGGGTTCATGTGGAACATAACGTGCTGTGAAATTTCTCATTTTTGGACTCATCTTGCACTGAAACGAAACATCTTCAGCTAAGTCAGTGGAAGTGGAGCGTGCTTAACACCGTGCAGAACGGGGTCAACCATATGATGCTTTAAGTTGGTTTTGATCTTCAAATCTTTGAGTGGTTTTCTTGTTAAAAGGATGTATTTGGTCATCTCAGAAGACAAAGACCCATATATATGTTAAGTAGCCTTTAAGACCCACTTTCTGTATTCCAAATCAACTTCTCTGAAATATTTCCAGGCTATGTCTTCTAAGCTGCATTGATTATCGCACTGGAAGCCCCTCCCCATCATAACTCTGGACCCCAATATGAAAACAGAGGGAAAGATTTACAAGCCTGCCAAGTAAACTTTATTACACCTCTTGCTCAGATATGACCCACATGACTTTACCATTGAGCCATTTGGAGTTGTATTGTGCTGTCCTAAGAGGGGGAACATTTCCAAGGCTGCGGTAAATAGCAGGATCCCGTCCAGAGAAATCAATTACAGTTGCAGCATAGAGTTCTCCTCGTGATGTAATCACAGCTGTCGAGTTATGCCGGGGGTCGTACGGGCACCGAGCCACTCCATTAATTCTGTCAATGATTTTGCTAAGATTTCCTACCTGTATTTAAAAGGAAAGAGGTACAGAGAATTCAGTTTGCTCACAAGTACCTACGAGCAAAACCCTGATTTTAAAAAAACAGGCAGCTATAAGAAAGCAATGTCAGTGATGACTGTAAATTGATCTTTACATCCATCGTTTGCCAACGGAAGTTTTGTCTGAACCTTACTGATCCTACTCCTTCGTAAGAAATGCAATTCCCCAGTCCATAAAGCCTGTAGGCCCCAACCCACTCAGTGTAATCAGGTGCTCCTGCTGCTAGCACAGGTTTCTCATCTGCCATAGACACCTCCTGGCATTAAAAAATATTAAAATAAACATTGCTCTGGACCTGTTCCTTCCTCCTTTGAAGCCAAAGGGAGTTTTTCCATTTATTTTAAGGAAACATTTAAGTATTCAGCTCAGGAGGTGTTCACAGCTAAGCTTGTCTATATTCCCTATTTTCAACAGCATACTCAAGGTTTACATGAACAGCACTTTGTCCGGATCCAGCTCACTCATAAGTTTTTTGCTCCCCACCTGCAGATACACCCACTGCTCCAAAGCAGCACAAGGGGGCCCAAAGAACAAAACCAAAACAATTTCAGATCAGCTACATTTGGAACATGCTCTCCACAGCCACAATGCCCTGCCAAACGACCGGCCCACCCCACAGCACATATCCAGCCCCCTCCCCAGCACATATCCAGCCCTCTCCAGCACTGCAAAAGAGGCAAAACAGACCTGTCGACTGGAACACACTGGCGAAAAGGCATTGGTACCACAGGTAAAAACCTTCTTGCCATAAACAATCAGAACTCGGACATAGTTCTGGCACTCTTCCTATAGGGACACAAGACAGAGACAAAGCATTTTTGAAAAGGAGACTGTGGGGTTATTTTATTACATTAAAAAAATTACCTGTATTGCAGCTGGAGTACACCTTCCTTAGCTCTGACTCAGACTGAGGTTTGTTGCGTCAAGCAGTGCACACCTGTAGGGAGCTAGCGGTCTAAGTAAGCAAGCCCAATTTGCTGGTTATTTCTCTAATCATAGCTCTGCAGAGTCCCTGGATAGGGTGTTATCCATCAGGTCGGCTCTGTATTAGCTACACAAGTGCCTCTTTCTGTGCTCTGTGTAGACTGGAGGAGGAATCCTCCCTCTTTTCGTGATGATACTTCTGACCTATTTTTCCCAGTAATGCTGCAGCTTTGAAAACATTACCCAGACACAAACTCCAGTGAAGGACAGTGGGTCTGTCTGCACTATAATTCACACCAGTGCCAGCAGGAAAACAGCGGGAACTTCTCTTTAATAGACCAAACTGGTCAGGAGAATCTCATGCTTGAACAGGCTGTTACTTTCTGCCTCCCACAAGGATTGTGTGCTCAGGATTTTCACAGAATCACAGAATTTTCACAGAATCACAGAATTTTTAGAGTTGGAAGGGACCTCTAGAGATCATCCAGTCCAACTCCCCTGCTAAAGCAGGATTGCCCAGAGCACATTACTCAGGACTGCATCCAGGCGGGTTTTGAAAATCTCCAGAGAAGGGGACTCCACAACCTCCCTGGGCAGCCTGTGCCACTGCTCTGTCACCCGAACTGTAAAGAAGTTTTTCTGTGTGTTGGAACGGAACTTCTTATGTTCCAACTTGCACCCATTGCCCCTCATCCTGTCACTGGGAACCACCGAGAAGAGTGTAGCTCCATCCTCCTTTGTAAGCAATAATAAGGTCTCCCCTCAGCCTTCTCTTCTCCAGGCTAAAGAGTTCCAGCTCTCTCAGCCTTTCAATTTTCCATGGTAGAAGGCGTTTCTCTTTCAGCCAGGACAGTGAGAAACAGCAAATCCTCTCTTCGCAGCAGCATGACCACTTGCTGGTACAAATAGGTAACTTCCTGCACCTGCCAATCCCCAAAGGTGTGAGGCTCCAGAACTCCCATACTGAGGTAGGAGTGGCAGCACAAGGCTGCAGTTGACTTTTTTCAGAAAATCTCCTTCGTGCTGTTGCAGAGAGCCACAGCCTTTCTTTTTCCGCACAGCCTCGTATCCAGAGACCTCTGTGCTGTGAATCCGGCTAACTGAGCATCTCTGGGAGTTAAGCAGTGGGGGAAGAAGAGGCCACGTAAGGCAGGGACTTTCTAACAGTGCACACAGGGAAAGGGAGGTGCGAGACTAGCGTGCAACTCCCTCAGGCAGTGCAAGAGGTTCGAAAGCTGCCTGCCCCAAGGTTCACCCGAACAGCCCCAGTGAGAGATGTACAGCAAGCCTGGCACCAGCCTGCCCACCTCGGGCTCTGGGGGCACCTCCGAGGAAAGGATATGAACAACAGCTAATGACTGGCACCCACGGGCCTCCGAGTCAAGAAGGTGTATTCTATTCTACTGTAAACAGAAAAGGAAACTTGTTAAGAAATAACAACCTCGGCTGGGTTATCCTGGCTGCTTTGCTTTCCTCCCTCCAATAGATCCTAATTTGCCACTAAGCTGAGCCTACAGCTGCAGACACCGCTTCTCCTTCTGTAAGCAGCAATCACTCTGCGAGCTTCCCTGTCTCACAGCGCTCCACGCTGTTGATCATTTCCCTGAAGACTTCATTTGCAAGATTCAGCAGTGTAAAAACGCTCCCTATCATCTGGGAAGGAAGAGGCTTGCTTAGCTGCATTATGTGCTATCTCCTTTCATTTGCTGTATGGAAATCAACTCGTTGAAGGATGGCATTTAGCAAAACCCCACCGGCGTTAACCCCAGACAAGCGACCGCATGGGCATGACACGTGAGGCTTGCTTTTGAATGGAGAAGATCAGAGGGACTGCACTCCGGAGCCAGCCCAGGAGCACTCGCCCAGCCCAGGCAGAGGCTACAGAGTACCACGGAGCAGGTGCTGCCGGTCTTGAGTATCAGCAGGGGTATCGGGGATCACATACATAGTGCCTGGCACCCAAAAATGAGAGGTAGAATTCATAGCTGGGTCAATTCAGCACTTCTTACTTCAGAAGCAGATCAGTCATGGGGACTATGCGTCACTCTGTCAAATAGAACCTTGAGAAGCACCGTCCCCCCTGCTGTGTGTTGAGAATAGAGATCTCATCGCTTCCTTTAGCGAGACGAAGGGCTTGCCAGCCTCTCTGCCCTCTCCCATCATTGTTACATGGTGCTGTGAGCCCTGTTAGTTATTCCCTGCCCTAGAGATGTCTGCATTTCATGAGTGGGTTAAGTAATTCCTCTTTCTGTAGAGTTCACAGTTTCACAGTTATTCAATCCCACATAATATTAGGAGCACTACATATTTAACTGCAAAATACTAGAAATTCTTGAGGGGATGCTATAAAAAAAAAAGTATGGGCTCCTCTCCCAACAGGGTTTTGTTTTCAGAACATGATTGGTTTGGCATCTAACCCAGAATGCGGCTCTGTACCCAAATTTCACACAATAAGGAAGTACCCATCTGCTCCCCCTCCACTTCCACCTTTGTCTGCTTTGGGCAGAGTCTGAGCATAGCTTCTGACCGAAACGAGCTATATCATTTATGTTGCTGCACCCTTTCCTGCCTAGCTACTTCAATACGTTCCTATCTAAAATCCTGTCTTGCAGAAATCTTAAATTCTTTTCTTTGCACAGAACTATGTTACAGATTAACAAACTTCAATTTCTATAAAAATCTTCCCAGCTGAAAAGATAGCACACAAAAAAGAATTTCTCTGCGAGGTCATGTGCTGGATGGTCTTCTGGAGTCTGCTGGCAGTGATGCACCTGTTGCACACTTGACTCCAAGGCGCAGTAGCGCAGGTTGGTAAGGATGCTGGGAGCTGGTAAAACATTGTGTTATGATAGTCTAGTTAAACATGGCTTTATTTGTACCCATTCAGTCCAAAGCAGAAGTTATTTATAGAAACAGAGGAGAAACCATACTGAGCAAATATATCTGCTGCTGTCTGAACCTGCACCAGAATATTTAATCTGTCACTTCCAGCCCATTCCCAACTGCAGTAGCAAAGAGCAACGGAACACAGTCGGTATGGATGAGGTGTCAGATTGGAAATACTTCACAGCTGATACTTTTCAGGGAACTGGATGCACCAATTATTTCATTGGCTGTAAGAGGCAGAAATTGGGGTGACTAGTGGATGCTTTCCACTCTGCTTAGATAACAATGCCTCAAGGCACGGGCCGTATCCAACCGTAGTTATTCCTATGAATTAGCTGAGCAGGCGTTTTCCCTGGACCTGCCCTACTGATGGTGGTAACAGCACTCCACGCTCCTGGAGGAAGAGCAACGATAACATGTACGTTTCATCCACTGGTCTCAAAGCAATTTATACAGCTTTAAGTAATGTTCTGAAACAGATGTGCATTACCTATCTGCCCTGTCCTCTCAGCTGGGTGAATCAAAACACACAGGTGCTAAAGGACTTCCCATGGTGACACATGAGTCAGAGGAGATACTGAAGGACAGCAACAAAGATCTAACTACCAGACCGCACCTCTCTAGCCTGCCTGGCCTGAAGAGAAATACTGTATTCCTCTGTTATTTCTTACTGCTGTACCAACTGCCAGTCATGTCAGTCTATGAAAACCTCCAACAAAAGCAAAGAAGAAACAGAACCACATAAATGCTCCAGCTTGCAGGATTTTTCTCAAGACACTGCCGGTGAGATTTACATTAGATCTCCTTTCTACCCTATTCTCAAAATAACTAGTAAGGAACAGCCTCCTCTCTGTGTTCTTTAAACCAGCCTGGATTTGCTCCGAAAAATCATTCAACACGCTGCTCTCTGCAACAATTCGTAGCTGAGGCAACTGGCTAGTAAAATGATCTCACAAACCCTTGCAGAAAATAGGAGCTATTTAATGCAGTTTCTTCCATGTGGCTGGAAATCTCTAGGCATACAGGAGGCAAAATTCAGATGGGCTTTAATATAGCCAGAAAATCTGGCAAGCTTGAACCCAACTCTGTCCAGACGAGACAATATTTGGATCCTGCTCTCACATTATGGAGCAGACAGTTAAATCTGTGTATGATCAGTCTGCAAATCTCATCGCCAGAAGATATTATTGGGATCAAGAGATTAAGGATTTAAATAAAGGGGGAAGACCGGGTATTTATATGGTTAATGAGAATAACCCAGTTATATTAGTTGAGATTATTATTAAATATATGGCAGAGCTGATAAAAACCCGTGGCTCATCGCCAGAGCATCAAAGATAGTTCAAATTTTCCTACGAATTGCACATTACCCACTTTTGGGTTCCTGCTCCTTCCTCAAAATTACCTGGTACTGGTCCCTTTTTTGAGATGAAGCCTTAAATTGAGCTGATACCACTTGTGTCCAGTCTAATGACCCTTGTTTTCCTGGAAAGGGAGAGTACATGACACCTAACGCTTAACCCTACAGGGCACAGGGCCTCACAGTCACTAAGTGAATGAACTTCACTGAAGCCTCCTCCCATCCCCGCACAGTCTAAGCCTATCCTCATTTATTGCAGTTTTTGCAATATTTAGATTTGAATGTGACTGTCTGGGAATGCTGTAGACACACAACTGTAGACAGGACCAGGCCTCTTTCTAGCTCATACAGATGTCAGGCTGCTTGAAAGCACATTTCAAACCTGAGAAGCAAGAGTGGTGCCCTGTTACTCCCTTCATTCATGTGGACAGACCAGCAAATGGAGGGGTTGAACTCCTGCCGGCTCCGGTTTGAGGTAAAATTCAAAAAGACATTTTCAGGATGCTGCGAATAAGCCAGCTGTAAGCGCTTCTTGAGTCGTTTCATCTGTCGTCTCTGAACACTGGAGTTCTGAAATGTTATAAGCCCTTAATCTCATTGTACAGATGTATTTTTCTTTGAAAGCGTAACCATATATAGGCACTACTTTAATTGTCCTTCTACTTTGAATAGGCCACTCAAGTCCTGTTTTCAGAGATCTCCTTTTCAATTCTTTTTTTTTTTTAGGCTAACACTATTTCACCATATACTGATATATTTTAATCATAGATTAAAAGCACATTTACATGCTGTAAGAGAAAAACAGATGTTTTAGATGGTCTGTTGTCCTCAGTAAAGAAATGCTAACTCCTGGAGCACAACCTGCAGTTCAGAGATCAGCCACCAGAACTCTGTGTTACCCTTTCAACAGCGTTTTAGAGTGCAGCAAACATTTATCTGTTGCAGTTCATCCCAATTTGTTAAAAAATAATCAAGACCTAACATGTTCTCAAGCACCGTTATTAATGTGCTCTCAGATATCTATATTTATTTCTTTGGACAAACAATTCTATTAATCAGTTTAAGCCAATACCCTGAATCAAGCTGTCTTTCTCCTTTGAGTGCAATAGATAGCAAAGAGAATGGCTAATGATTTTTCCAGCCAAGTTTTCTTTAATGGACTTCAAACCAAATTTGGGGGCTGATTCTGCATTGATAGCTTAGCAGAAGCAATGGGAATGTAGGTTCAGATCTCTAGGAACAGTTACAAAGCAGGGAAAAATATATCTGACAGCTTCCCAGTTATTTCTGTTTGCCTGGAGATTCCCAGCTCCACTAGATAATGAGGGTCACAGAGGATGTGTGACATGGAGCCGCTGGAAGGCCTGAAACAGCAGATTCCTCCATTAGCTCCAAACCCATTTAGGTGGGCTCGAGCCTTGGGCTAGGATTTTCCTGTAACCTTGTGTGAATCATAAGACCCCCCAGTATCAGTACATCATACAAGAAATGGAAGAAACTATGCTGGCAATACAGCGGGACAACCGGTAGCTGGATGCCTATCAGAAATTTCTCTCAGTTCTTTCTTGCTCCAGAAGTGTTATTAGTGCATCATCTCTCTCCTGGCTACACCAAGCTCTTAGGACAGCATGTTAGAGCTGGATCACTGTCATTTTCACAAAAGGTTCCCTTTCACTTTTTGAAATGACACTGCGCTGCTTTTGGAAAGTTAACAAATTATTCTGTGCTTAGACAAGAGAAAGACCAAAGTGCTCTTGTTTAGAAAGCCACAACTTTCTATGCCAGGCAAAATTCCTTAGATGTGGTGGATGTGGACCGTTACGCAGAGACAAACCAATTATAATCTAGAAGCTGAGCAACTTCTAATGAAATTAACATACACCTCTTCCCCTTCTGCTCTATCCATCACTCATTTTAGCTGCAACCTTTGGGTGATATTATTAGGAAGACAGAAAGAAAGGCAGCATAACACTGACTTTGTTATCTGCATTGTCTCTCAGTAATCTGGATGTTTTCCAGGGGACAAGTTTAAGGTGCTGATCATGATACATTTTATAAATGTTACAAAAATAAGAATGATTACTAGTGGAACCCCACATGGATCTCCAGAGACATGTCAAATAAAGCATATACAATCCTTTCAGGAAACCACAAGTTTTGGTTGATAAATGTGACATAAATGAAAAAGACTTTTCTGAGGTGTTTGTTTTAATACCCATGACATATTGCTGGGAGTTAATTTTAAAATAAGGTTCAAGAACATATACATTAATGGATTAAAATCTGATAAATTACTGGACTGAAAAAAGTCCTCAGAGTGAAATCATTCACAAACTTGCTACTTTAGCAGGGTCCCAGATGGGGTGGTACTAGCCCAGTATCAACATTTTTCTTAACAAACATTTGTGGATAACCCAAATATTACAAAAATAGTAATTACCACTGAAGTCAAAGTCTCACTATAGATACAGTGATATATGATAGGCCGGTGAGCTGGACCCAACAAACAAAATAAATTTTTCTAAGATATTATGCATTAAAGAGCAAAGAACAAAAGGGCTCTATGTATAGACTGGGAAATTACATCCCAAGACTAGCAACTGTGAAAGAGAATCAGTGGTCGCAGTGGCTACGCCATTTTGCACGACCTCCTATGGCAGAAGAGCTTATGAAAGAGTATATGAAGAGAGGAGGGTGAATAAGAGGTAGAAGGCTGTTTTAATCACACTCAGGCATTAATGAGATTGACAAGGTAATACAGGTGAAAAATTAGAGTGTGCAGAAAACAGACACAAAAAATATTCAAGGGCAGTAGAAAAATGACTTGGAGAACTCAGCTTTTTACTTTATCAAAAAGCCTAAGTACTGATTTGACAAGAGCATATAAGTGCTTTTGTAAAAAATAAATATTGGTAACTAAAGGGCTCTTTAATCTAGCAGAGAAGGGCAAAAAGAGACCCAGCCACTCAAAACTGAAGCCAGATCCAAAGAGGAAATAAAGTGCATGTTGTTAACTGGGAAGGGGATCTGTGATTAGAGCGAGGCAGCAAAGCACACAGTCAGCCCATTCGCTTCAGGCCTTCAGTTCAAAACTTTTTGCCTTCGTCAAAAAAGTGCAGCAGCCAAACACAAGTTACTGAGCTCCATTTAGGAATAAGCAGGAGAAATTTGTGGCTAGAGCTACACAGGGTGTCAGAAGAAATGACCTAATGGTACCTTCTAACCTCAAATTTGGGACCCAGATTTCTCATCTCCCTTTTCTCTGGCCAATAGGTACTCAAATGTGGAGTAACCATCATGCCATAATAATTATAATTCTCTGATATGCATTTTGTGGCTTTTATTCTTGCACTTTTTTATTTTCCTTATGGTAAAGCTCTAACCATTTTAGAAGATATTTTCTAAGCAGCAGGAAGAATCTGATTTAGATACTCAAAAGGCATAAGAATGACGGAGAAAAAAAGGCATTTTAATATACATGGTAGCTTTGGAAACCTCACCCTAAAATACATACATTATTAAATCAGCAAGGAAAATGGACCAGTCATATAACTTACTCAAACTACATTGTGAATTAATATAAGAGCCAAAGGTCCTCCTTATTTCTAGCCTCTATCACCACATATCTAGGTGCCTGACAATCCATAACATATTTATCATCAAATCATCTGTGCTAGGTAGAAAACTGCCGTAAGTCAAGTTTTGACAACGCAGAGCTGAGGCAGAGTGCTGGATCTTGTACCACCATTGTACAGCAGCATCAGAAATATTCACATCAGTGCTTCCCTCACTTGCTGCATTTACCCAGCCAAGGGCAGAGATGCTGGGTCAGAGCTGGACTTCTTAGCTGGAGTAGAGCACTTCACCAGCTGGCTAGGCTAAACTTGGTATTTTTAGAGTTAGTGCTAAGTCATTTCATGGCCGTGTAACAAATAATGAATGTGTAGACTCCCCAAGAGGAAGTCAGCCATGGACACACAAGTTAGAGTAGATCCAGACTTGGGAGAGGTGCGTTTACTTAGCTACTGCAGCATCCTTCTGCCTTTGTTTGTAACTTCATGTCTTCTTGTTATACTCTTAGTCAACACTTCTGTTTGCCATTAATTGTATTTCAAGAATTGTCTAAAAATCTGCTTAATTATTGTTCCTCAGAACTTTACACTCATGGCTACTGCACCCACCAAACAATTTCAAGCTCTGGATCACAATCAGCATAAACTCAGCTGTTCAGAGGATTATCCTCATGAAGTTTTTGGCAAACTCTTTGAAGCATGAGGAGGCAGCAGCAGTGAAGATACTCAGACCATTGCTTTCTTTTGGCATGACAGTAAAAAAGATAAATTGAAATTATCCTAGAATTTGTTCAGTCAAATGCATGGTTTTATCCAGGGGTTGACAAAATAATTATGGGTTATAAATTCAAATTCTTCAAGAACAATAGGATACAATTTAAATCTCACAAACTTTAAAATGGAAGAAAAGAGGAAAATCTTTTCTTTACAGTTTTAAAGCACAAAGACTACAAATTCAAAAATTTCTCATGTCTTGGGTTTTGGAGGCTTTTAATTTTGTCCAACTTCTGCTGGATTCTTCTTCTCATGGCTGGTCATGTTTGGTGTTCACCTAACCCAACCCATTTTGCCTCCATGGATGTTTTCCTGCATAATATAGATCCTACATAAAACTCTTTTAGTTGTTCTAAGATCTAGGATACCCATACTCTCGTTCTCCACAGCTACATGAAGTAAATTGTTGCCTATCTGGCAAGATTCAAGCTAGCCTTTTTCTGTATATACAAGTTAATACAACAATCACATGGAGTTTATGATACAAAATGAACGTGGTCAATGGAAGATCATATGATCCTGTGTTTAAAGTACTGAACTGGAACTTGGCAGAATTCTAGCATTTTGGGCCAGCCACACAATCACTCTCTGCAGGACTGTCCATGTGTAAGCAAAGATCGTGCTTATCCTCTCTTATCCTTTGTCCAACTCCTCTGGTTCAGACTAAGAACTCCTTGCAGTGTAGTATTAAGGACAGACAATAGTCTGTCAAGTCAAGTCGAGGCCTGAAGATTTTTGAACAGTACCAACATCACGCTTGAAAAATCACAATATTCCTTGCTTTTGGATACATGGTTTTGTTTTAGCTTCCCAGAAAAGGAGCAGAAAGGACCTGTGCTTGGATTAGAAATGCCTGCAACTGCGGACTTCTGGGACAGCATGCCTTGATTCAAGCAATTCTTGCTTTAAACTGCATTTTAGAAGACTGCACCTGCCTCTAAAGCAGCTCTGTGAAATTCCACCTGAACAGAGTGCAATGTGCTAGCAAATTCAATTCTCGTGTTCAAGTGAATTATAGAAAGATGAACTCTCGCAAACAAGCATTGAAGCCCACGTGGCCAAATGCCAGCTGCTCACTGCTGAGTACCGACAATTAAGCCAACCTGCCCAGTCTCAGACCCCACTGCAAGATGTTACCCTGGCTTGCCACCACTCTGCTCCTCGATGTGTCACAAATTCTGTCCTCTCCAGCAGTGAAATCACCTTTAAATTTCACGCAGAGCAAGTTTAATAACTTGGACAGGGGGCCTTTGAATTGGCTTGCTCTGTGGTGCTTACACACTTGTGGTGGTAGATCTAAACTCCTGCAAATTTACAAGCTCAAGCTGGTGTCAGATGCTCCCTGTGTGGATTTCACATGATGCAAATAAATATACCCATAGCGTCATTGTAGCAAAGCAAAACTTACCTCTGTTTTCCCTTTACTTTGACAGGACCGCCTGGTGTCTTCATCTGAACCCCATGCTGTTGCCTGAGAAACCAAAATGCACAAGTCACATGACAGTGCCACCAACCACCATGGCTGGAGACTCCCAAAACAAGAGCCAGTATCTCCAGCCAATTTACATAGCCCAATTTAAAAGCAGCATTGTGACAGTAAACATGTATCTCGCTCCCACTGTGCTCACAGTGCACGCAAATGATAAATAGATGAGAAGACCAGAAGCAGAAGCAACTGGAATGTTAACAGAGGACAGACTTTAATTTACATGTAAATACAACTCCTAATCATCATTCAGCTGGAAGGTCCAAGACATAAGCCCCACACGCCGAGCCATCACCTTTTTTCAAAGAGGATAATGCTGTATAAAAACTCCAGCTTTCATCACCAAAATGAAAACCTTCCCTACAGCAAAGTCCAGCAGCTCTGCACAAATCTGCTGGTCTCCTTAAATTTACCCACACGATTATCACCTTCCAAGTAATCCTGCAGTGAAGTGAGCTGGATAAAACAACAACTGGGAGCTGACAGGCGAAACCCGGAGAGACGGGAAGCGGGGAGAAAGGTTGGATGGTGATTTGTGATGGCAGACAAGTGGGGTCAGATCCTGAGGTGGAGTAAAACGCATTAGGGCTGAGGATACTATTGACCAGGGGCCGAGAGCATGTGGGATCCCCAGTCGGCTCTGACTGACTGACTGCTTCGGAGCGACGAGGCCCCTTCCTTCGCAAGAAAAGTCAAGACCAGCAAAGCTGCATTGGAGAGAACTTTTAGATTTAAAATATTCAGCAACATACCCACCCATTCAGTGCCCTCCACAATTTTCCTCCCTTCAGCACTTTTTTAAAATAGTACTAACAAATTCAAGCAGGTATTGTTAGCTGGAGGTGAAAATACATATAAACATCTATGCTATACATAATACATCATTCTGAGTACAAGAAAAATAGCTCTGTTACATAGGGAAAGGCCAGGCTCGCAAAGTTCACATACAGATCCAAAGCTCCCCTAAAAGAGCCAGGATTTCTTTTTTTCCCCCCCAGTCTATTACCAAAGCAGGAAATGGCTTCAAAGTTCAGTCCAGATCTGAACTCTTCTCGAACCTTCTCATTGCAGCCAATTTTTATTTTTTTTTTTTTAAACTCTGGGCTTCCATAGAAATTGTCCCCTCGACACATGATAAATCCTGCTCTTTGCAGGAGAAAGATGGGAGACCAGTAAGAAGAGGGAATCAATTTTCCCACCCTCAGCTCAGGTCCATGAAGACGCTTGCTCACAACTGCAAGCAATGCCACCATCCAGGAAATGCATTTATGCACAACGTTGGGGGAAGGGATATTTCTACCTTATTAAAAAAAAAAAAAAATATGGTATCTTCTCCATTAGCTGAGCATTCAATTCAATTTGGCTTGAAGTTAAGGCTTTATGAGCACATGCAAAGACCTAGTGGGAGAAGGGAAGAGCACAGATCTTTCCCTGGGAGTCGCTTGGGAAATACCTCCCATGTACTGCAGTCCAATCCAGGCTGAAGGCCAAAAGCTTGTGCCTCAGAAGTGTTTTTGCAAGAGCTGGGCTAAGTCCTTGCTGGAAAGGATCATTTAGCCATATCCTGAGAGGGGATATGTCACTGGATGAGAGAGCTCAAGTCAATAAGCCATCGTAGGAGGGCAAGAAATTTTGACTGGTGACTCCCAGGAAACCTTGACATCTGCATAACAACTGCGCAGCAGTGTTTTGATTCTCAGTCCCAAATCTAGCCCATATTCATCTAACCACAGTACCCTTGCACCTTGGATCAATTTTCAACAGCCTTAATACAAAAAAAAAAGAAAAAAAAAGAAAAAAAATCCAGAAAAGAGACAGCTTATTAGGTGGCTCTTCTTCCCATTTGAAAAACAGAGACAGAGCGCGCTCCATTATACAGCCCAGTTTATCTTAACACTGCTTGACAGGACAAAATGAAAACAAAAATCGTTGGTTACTTCAGCAATCAGTGCTGCTTCTCTGCAAATACTCGGGGTCTTCTGGGATTGCAGCAATGCAACAGAGAAGAATTTGGTCTCCGAAGGGACACCTAGCTCTTCCTGCCAGACACCTGCACCGCAGAGCTTTGAGGCATGTTGAAAACATAGCTCACGTCAGAGCATTGGTCCCCTCCAGCTATGTTCTTGGTGCCTAAATGTTTTCTTTTATTAGGAAACACTGCCCTTCAGCTTCTGAAGCGCTACCTTGATGAGTCTAGCGATAACAGAAGTTCTTGGTGATGGCCCAAATTATAGAAACATGCTGTTTGTGACTGCACCATTAGTCAGGGTGCACTTCATTAGAGCTAAGAGGATAATTAAGCAATATGGCAATCCAGAGCATGTTTTACAAGTCCCACACATGTCTTTGGTGGGACAGGGAGGAGCTAGTTTGAGGGCTGAGTAACTCCTATGACCTCTAGTGACTCAAAGAAAATATTCATGACCCCAAAAAGCAGAACATCCTGTCAATAATAAAAATATAATTGCAAAGCCAACAAGCTAATGTGTGTTTAAGTAATTGTACTGCATGAGTATGAGTATGAGTATGAGTATGCACCAGTCAGCTGACCTACAGCCTAGACAAGTCCTTCTGCTGGGCTCCCAGGAAGCTCGCACACATCTGTTATCATGGCCTTTGGGTTGGACCTGATAAGAGGTCCTGGGCAGGCTCAGACCTCTGAGCTTGGGGCTTTCACATGAGCTTTCCAGCATTGTTTGGTTTCTTTACTTGACTGATCAGTTGTCTTTTCAGATCAAAATGTCCCAGTCTTGTCATCTCTGTTGTCTTGGGCTTCTCTGTGCAAACTCCCTGTGTAATGCTGGTGATCTACTTCCTGCATCTCACTGGTACGTCCAACCCAAGTCCCTCCTTCCCAGATGAAATTTTCTTCCTCCGCCTTAGATTCAGTTTGCCCCAGTATCAAACTACATCCTGGACACTTGACAGTGAAACCTTCCGAAAAGTACTCCAGAAGAGAGACATCTGTGTCTACCTATATCTTTTTCAGTGAAGCAGACACCTACCTAACACTCGCCTGACACTACAGCACTGTAAGGGATGCTTTGTACTTTTGCCTCCTGACCTGATCATAACACTTCTTGCACATTGACTTAGGTGCCTCCCCTCCCTTTCCTCATCTTCCTCAATAAACCAAATTAATACTATTTCTTTTTACTGCTGAAAGCTGCCTCTGCATGTTTGGATGAGCTACAAACTATATCCACCAGAAGTTTTCGGTTATTCATTTGGGTCATCATCCTCAATTTATCATTCATTTACTCAGTTGTCTGAGACACTTCAGTTTCCCAAATCCAGAAAAGACAACTGGGATCATTTCTGCACCCCCTGCTACACGTCAGTCAAAAGTAGTAGAGGAGACACCTCTGGACCCAGACGACTTTCATGGCATGGATCATGGAAAACAGCCTGGATGAAGATGTTACAAACCTGGGAGCAAGGCTACGTACAAACACAGGATAGTATGTACTTTTTCCTAGCTGCTTCCCTCCTGGCTGTTTGCTTAAGCAAACACTTTTTTAGGCTGTCAGGACGTCAACAATTTCTCCCCTTACATCCTCCCCAAGAGCACTCCAGCTCCTCATGTGACTTCCTTACAAGCCCTTCAGCATCTCTTCCCTCCTGCATTCCCAGAAGAAATGCAGCTTCTAGCAGTGTTCCCAGCCACTTTGAGGACCTCCTTTACAACCACATGACCCATGTGCAGAATGGGGCAACACCAGATTCATATGCCATACGAATGAAACAGCCAGCTCAGGGCTGCAGCTGCTGTGTAAGACAAGTAAGAGTCATGCAAACCACGAGCAGGACTGCCCAGCCACCTGTGCACACAGGCATGACAGTACTAGCAACTTTGTCCCTGAACTGAACATGCAATTAAATGTGCCTTCCTTCAGCCTATTTGCATGGACACCTAGTTCTTCACATCTCTATTTCTGTTCTTGAGTTCTACACAGACAGATCTTCTCAATGAAAAAAAGGGGGGGGTTGAGTCCAGCTCTGAAGCCCTCAACATCAGAAGGACATGGACCTGTTGGAGCAGCTCCAGAGGAGGGCCATGAAGATGATCAGAGGGCTGGAGCACCTCTTCTATGAAGACAGGCTGAGAGAGTTGGGGTTGTTCAGCCTGGAGAAGAGAAGACTCCGGGGAGACCTCATAGCAGCCTCCCAGTATCTGAAGGGCACCTTGTGAAGACTGGAGACGGACTTTTTCCAAGGGCTTGTAGTGATAGGACGAGGGATGATGGCTTCAAACTGGAAGAGGGGAGATTAAGATCAGATATTAGGAAGAAATTTTTCCCTATGAGGGTGGTGAGGCACTGGAACAAATTGCCCAGGGAAGTTGTGGAGGCCCCATCCCTGGAAGTGTTCAAGGCCAGGCTGGATGGGGCTTTGAGCAACCTGGTCTAGTGGGAGATGTCCCTGCCCATGGGAGGGGGGTTAGAACTAGATGATTTTTAAGGTCCCTTCCAACCTAAACCATTCTATGATTCTATGATTTCTGCATCTTTAGGAAGTCACATGAGGGAGAACAATCACAGCAGAAGCAGTCATGTACCTGGTGCAACACTGCCCAACTAGAAATTAACAGAAATGGGCCACAATGGCTAATCTCAGTGCATGTCTGAATATTCAAATGTCACACTCAGACACAGAAAGAAAGAGTTAACTTCTCTTCTAATAAATTATGAGCACCACAGTTAGCTCCCAGTTCAGACTGCAGATCAGCAGTGCTCTAGAAATTCTAGCTCATCATGTGCTGTCAAATCAGTTATTCAGCACACACTGCTGAGAGAAGCTTTCTGGATACATTTATTTAATTACCTGCACATCCCAGCGTTGGCATCCAAAGTACCTGCCTGTCACAAGCAAGTCCTGTTATCAATAGTTACGTGCATCCTCAAGTGCTGATGTGAAAATCTCGTAGACTTCTACAGACCAGCTTTTACACTCCGGCCAGCAATTTATAATTACTTCAAACACCACATATGAATTTAATAGATTAAGCATACACTAATCCCTGCACTGTATTTGCACAACAGGGGTCACAGGTTTTTGTGCAAAACCAGAACACTGCTTTAAAACTGGAAAGTGAAGACTGGAAGAGAATAGGTTACATGCATATTTATCGGGTTAATAAAACCTGTTCTTAATTTCTAAAGTCTTTTATTACGAACCTATCCATCTGTTACCAACCTCCCTTCCATTAAATAAGTACTCCATGCAAGCTACTGGCAGCCTTGCATGCCTGCAGATAGACCCAGAATCAGTTGTTCTTTACTATTAGGGGAAAAAAGTGTAATACAAAAATGTACATTGTGTATGTTTGGAAGGAGATGAAAAAAACCCAGGTACAGACTTACTGCAAAAAAACCCAGGGACTGATTCTGTGAGATGCCCAGCATTTCCTTAAAGGTACTGAATTCCTCAGGTTTCTGCTAACGTCATCAGAAGCAGCACCTTGTGTCCCAGGCTCGGGTCTGCAGGGATTGCCAACGGCAGGAGCTCCCATTTCCATCAAGCCTCCGCAGTGCCCACAGGAGACTTCTCAATCTGCCCACAGAGTAAGAGGTGATTTTGGTTCTCCGCTTGTACCGTGCAGGGCACCCCGAGCAGAGCCTGCCTGTCACATCACCCTTTCCTGAGTTATGCATGAGGAAGGAGGGCAGGAGGTGTTGTGATGTGACAGTTATTGTTCACTAGAGACCTGAGCTGGCACAGCCATTTCTTTCCCTGTGTATTTATTTGCATCTTCCTTTCCAGTAACTGTACAAGGCACTAGTATGTTCGGACAAATGTACCTCTGGAAAAAAAAAAAAAACTTCCTTTGAAGGCAGCTTCTTGGATTCCTTATACTGGCCCAAAATTTCTGCATTTCTTATTTACATTTACAAATTTTTTTTTTATCAGCTCATTTCACAGCAAGGTATGGAACTTTTCCCAAAGTCTGGGAAGAGAGGAACATGGAGGGACCGTGTTTCTGCCCTGCATTTAATATTTAACTTTAATGGAAACAAAGCCAATATTTACATACCCTACTGGACCAGTTTAGCTTAAGGACTTTGCTGAATTGGGGTGCAGACCAAATCCTTCATGCAGTGGCTGCTCAGAGACCAGTTTATTCCTCTACAAGATGTCATCTTTTCATCTCTATTGATTAACAGATTTCAGACTTCTAAAATACCTCCCATAGCTTCTTTCTGCTAATGACAAATCCATTTCATAAGTTTATTTCTATGTTTCTATATACTTTGCAGTCTCTATACAAGATAGCACCAGTGTAAATCTACCCTTCCCTGGGCAAATTCTACAGTATTTAAAAGAAATTGGTAAGTGCTGGGTCTTACAGCACTTAGAAGAAAAAAATCTTTGAAAGAAGTTCTATTGGCTGGATCCAGAAAATCCATGAAAAGGTTCTTGTTTAACTTAGGTTTCTGTGATTTGTACTGTAAAATCGTTTCTAGAACATTTTAGCTATTTATTATTCCGTATTTAATCCTCCAGGACTTTCCATAAAGACTTGCTGCCTTAGTCTAGAAGTGGAAAGTTAAATTCCCTTTTTGCAGCATTGGCTTTTGTCTCTCGAAGACAAGGCACATTCACAGTGCTCTATAAATAATAACTTATTGAAATCTAGCTTCTTAATAATAAAGCACAGTAGCTTAATACCCCAGAGGCCATTTCTGAAGTTCCAACACTGGTAATTCGTTAAAACTGTGATAAACATGTCTGATAAACAGATAACTGATACCGAAAGAACATAATGCCAAGCTTCAATAAATAGTTCTGCTACATACTGCAGTATACAAATTACAGATCACTGCTGCGTGCAGTGACAGGTTTGAGGAATGATCACAGGATTCAGTCAATTCATTGCGGAGAGAGGAAGGGGCTTGGATGAAGCGAATTGCTTTGTGTTTTATCAAATTATTAATTGATTTCCCTTAGGTCAGCTCAGATCCTTCAAGATGTGGTAAAACTCAAGCTGTTTGCTTCTTTTAAACTAAGCGCCCATAAAGCCTACAACAGACTGGCCTAGTCACACGGCGTGGCTGGACAGTAAGTCAGCTGGGAAAAACCTCAAAATATAACACTTAGAAGACAGAGGCTGGCAAACACGCAAAAAAAATCCATCAGTGGGTTCCAGTTCCCATAACCTTAATCTCTGAATCAGACCTTTTCTCTATAAACAAAAGTCAGCTTCTTACTATACTGGGACTGATTTTGGCCCAGCATTTATTGGCTGCTGAACACCATTGCTCACTGTGCTCAATGGCAGAGCAGAAGTGGATGCTACATACCGGCATAGTAAGGATGGAATAATTCATCAAAAAGAAGGACTTTCTCATTTTAAGCATGGATCTTTAACTCAGCTCCAAATAATACCATCTTTGGATATTCATGTTCCTCTACCTCACAGACTCTTATCACATCCTTACAAAGAGAACTGCAATAGTCCGAAGGAAGGTCCTCTGCCCTGGCTCACCTCTTGTACAAAAATTACATAAATGGTGTACATCTGCACCCAGTAGCCAGCGAGGAGAGTTTCCAGGAGGTCTGATTACGTTCTCTTTGTTGGTTTCATTCTTAAGCCTCACTGATTTAGAGTTGAGTCTGTCCTCCCACGTTATGTTTTCAGGCTGCATGCACAGACGGAAGGAGCATCACTGTAACACCCCGCAGAACAGGGCCTCCAGGTATGGGAGCTCTGCTTTCTCTGATCACGTTATCCCAACCCAATGAGCTACTGTGTGTCAGCTGAGTCATGGTAACCCACTCTGTTCATGGTTCTGTCTTATCTCGGATGCGAGGTAAAATACCTACTTAAATCCTTCACAGTTTTCCCCCTGCGCAGAGAGCACATCCCAGTAACACAGCTCTGCGGCGAGCAGTAAGCTCCTGTACCTCCGTCGTGTGTCTGTGTCTACAGAGACAACCTGTTATCAACTACAAATGTTACCAACTCCTTTTTGAGGGAAAGTGTTCAACTGTTTTGAGTCCTCCTTGGATGGTCAACGCTCCTGATTTTCTCTCTTTCACAGCTTCAAAATCCTTTGTTATTTACTTGTATTATAGAAGCACGTAGAGGCATGAACTGAGATTGTGACCCCATATTTCTAGGCAATATACAAACATGCTGTGGGAGAGAATTTCTGCCTGAGAGCACTTACAAGTGAAACAGAAAACACATGCACATGGGAGGAAAGGAAAAACAGAAGCACAGAGAGGTCAACTGACTAGGAAAAGCCACCGAGCATGTCAGAGGCAGAGATGAGCACTGAACTTTGCTCTCTTGAAGACTAAAAACTTTCCTGTCTAGCACAAAATGAGATCTTAGATAGCATTTTTTTTGCTAGTTTCACAAAATGCATCCACTGAATCGGTGGTTCACAGAGGGAGTGGGTTTAGAAAGTAGAACAACGGGAGAGATGCCACACATCCCGTCTTCTTCTTTCTGACATCTTCAGGCAAGGCTACAGTCTAATGTACAAAACCATTTTTGCTGCAGAAGATCCCATTAAACAACATACCGTCTGTAAATCAGACATTCCCCCCTCTCTGCAGTGTCAGGTAGGAATTTACAACTCCAGACCATGCATTTCCTTATCTGAAAGGGGCATTATATGAGGCTTAACAAATCACGGTTTTTACAGTGTACCCAAATGGAAAGTACCGTACAAGTATAAAGTTTTATTATTAAAGACAATTGTCTAAAGCTTTAGTAAAGGACATTTGATACCAAGTACTAAAACTAAAACAGTGTTTTCTAAGATAAACAATAAATATAGGTAGTCCCATCCAGGCTACAACCTGTACTTTTCAGCTCTTTGGGAATTTTAGTGTACAAAGGACAGCTTATAATGGAGCGCCCAGCTCAACCTTGAGGAGGTACCGTAAAATTAAAATTCATATCTGAAGCAAGCAGATTGACTTGCCAGTGCTTTAAGCATACTTAGCAATCCTGGTCTAAAACATTTGTAACCTGATGCTGAATTCCTCCCAGAGGAGATTTTGAACTTTTTTACATAATGGAACTTTCTTTGCCATCCAAATTTGCAATTTTTGCAGTGCCCGTGAGCCTCCGTCATAGCCCAAGACCCCCTGTGCAAGCCTGTGCAGGTACAGCCTTGCCAAAATGCATTATAAGCAAAGCATAATAATACACGAAGCTTCGGGTAGCAGTGGATGGCAGAGGACAGAAACAAGAGAGCATAACCACATGACAGGGAAAGGTCTCTGCTCACCAGCCACATAACTCATCCTGAGGTTTTGGTAACCAGAAGATTTTTAGTATATCAAGGATGGGATTCTTCCGAGACACAAAGAGGACACATGAGAGAAAGCAAGAGGAGAAGGCACATTAACCGAGAGGGAGAGAGATGCTGGCTTCGGGGGCTGACTCAAAGTGGGGTGAGACTTTTATGGGAAGTGATAAGCAGGTCTGTGAAAGACCCTTAAAATTAATACAAGCACTAATGCAATGCAACAAGGATACGCCTGAGAGGGGAATTCGTGGAAGGGGGCAGAGACACTGGTGATCCAGCAACATGAGCAGCTACGGATGTGATGCTTTACCTGAACAGAAGGGCTTGTGGAAGCCAGGAATGATGCCCAGACTACAGGTTTTAGCAACAGATCGCATTGCAGTGCTGTCCATAAGGGTAAAGACAGGAGTACGCGCTGCTGTGGCTATACGCCGAGCTGAGACTGACAGCTACATATTTATGCAGCAATGTTAGATGAACAAGCCAACATGTTACTTTGGAAGAAAGATACAGCTCTGAAGAAGAGAGATAAAGATGACACTGGATTTCTGTTTCCACTACCTAGTGTTAGTATTTTTATCATTCTGTGTAAAGAAAAATGTCGGTCTGTGACAATGATTTCATTTTGCTGATGATCTACTTCATTTTGCTTGAATGTGCTTAACACTGCAATGATTTAGCTGCAAGCACTATACGGGAATGCCTCACTTTTTGTGAAAACAACTTAATCTATTGGATATTTCTATTGCTTTTAAGCATGCAAACGCATGGACAGGGCCAAATGCAAATGGATAGTCTTAGTTTACTCGGACATTTGACAGCTCTCACCTGTAGCCAGTTTAGAATGAATGACAACATCCAGAACTGGAGAACAGCACAGGACATGTTAAGGAAGGATGACTGACAGTGTTTCCTATTACTGAAGATCAAAAGCATACAAAAACTGAGACAAGACTTTTAGCGTACTGGGTAATTAACAGCCACAGTGGAATTTGGTTTCTTGCCATGTCACATTCAGTTTATAGCTTATGACAACAAACATTTACTAAATGTACTGGAGATTACAGAGACATAAGATTATATGATAAATCAATAAAATAACTTAATAAAGAGGTTAAAATACACTCAGTCAAAAATGATTAAAGAAAAATTCCACTACAGTCAAGCACAGATGACGCACGTGCAGGTCTGGTTGACACTGGCCAGGTGGGCACCACACAGCACTATTTCTCACACCACCAGCACTGTTTATTCTGTACAGAATGGGTTTTGTTGTGGTTTGGGTTTTTTTTCTTCAGTTGCTACAAACAAGGTACAACAAGCTATTTCTAAGAAGTGAGCCAATGAGCGGAGTCACAGCAATGGTTGCCCTTGATAAAGTGGAGGCAATTCTTCCTTCAAGGCCCCTCTACCGCCAAAAGATGTCCATCTCCACCCCTTTATGTTCTTTGGCAGAATCACCATTGAGAACTAAATCCCTCCTTCCTCTTTGTGGGCTCTGCTGATGGATGTGACAAGACTTCTAAGCAGCCTCCTCTTACTGTTTTGCACAATGATTTCTAGAGTAGGAGGTTCAAAAACCCTTCCAACGGACCAGCCCATATTCAGTACAAAATCAATTTACCATGGCTATAGTCTCTTTTGTATTTCTGCATCAAGCAAGGCATTTTATTCTCCTTCATTTTTCTACTCTGGGTTTCCTTGCCATTGTACCTCTTTGAAGCTCACTGCTATGTAGAGATGTTAAGGGTTCTCCACTATACATTTTTTTGTGTTCCCTGCCCCCTTGCCCCCCCCCTCCCCCCGCGTTCTGAGACTGACTGGACAAATACTGCACAGTCAACTAAGTGCATTTGTGTGCACCCACATTAGGAGTTCAGCTATGAAGAGCAATCTTCCCATATATGCTTCAAACTGAAAATGTAATCACTGAAGCACATGCGAAACCCCTGTGTATTATCAGCTTTCTAAAGTGGGGAAGTCTTGCATTCTTTATTCCTCTCCAGGTTACATCATTGAACATTCTTGTTCAGAATTTATTTGTTTGCTTTGAGAAGGAGCTAAAATAAGTTTGAGGAAATGCCCAATTTGGATCTGATTCTCCCAACAATTAGGCTGAGATTCAGGAATCAAAATCAGCACTTCCCGCAGTATTAAAGAGACTAATGAAGAACTCAAGATGACATTTTCACTGTTCTATGCCTCCTGTTTTTCTTTAGGGAAATCACATCTATTGCATTGGGGGGGGGGGGGGGGTAATAG
>NW_009648925.1:3813920-3819510 GCF_000708025.1 Charadrius vociferus | reverse complement strand
ATAGTACGGGTGTGGGGGGGGGGGGGGGGGGGGGCTAATACTCTTTCAGATGACAAACACTGCAATATATTCTCATTAAAATTGTGTAAGAGGTTGAACCTGGTTTGAGTCCTGTCTTGGCTTGAAAAAAGGGGGAAGTGTGCAATTAAACAAATAAATGTGTGTGCGATTCAATTTATCCTATCAACATTCTTTTCTGTTTGTGCTTTTAAGTTTGGTGTAATTCAACCAAAAGGGAAAAAAGGCTTGGGAAATCTTTAATTAAGTGAAAGATGCATTATTGAGACCAAACGAAAGCTTTGAGATTAGTTTAATTAGCCAAGGCCAGTTTCATGCAAGCCAGAGAGACTGGGAAAGTTTTCCAAGGCAGGCTGAAAACAGAGATCCCGCCTGAGCCTGCCTGTACCACGGGAACTTAAGTGAAACCAGACTCTCCCTCCTGCTCTTCCCTATTTTAAAGTAATAGTTTTTGAGTTTCATGAATATGGGCAAAAATTTCTAAATCCTCAGCTAAAAAGCAGCCTTTGTACTTTCTCTATTCAGTTCAGCGGATGTATCCCTGAATTTCCATTTGTTTCGCACACCTAGAGAAAGGAGTCAGACTCCCGTTCCTAGACACCAGGATTTTGACTTGTACTGTGGAAGCACATGGAATACTCAGCTGCACTCTGCAAGCCATTTCTGCTTAAAATTAAATGTCAATTCTTGCCCCAGTGAGCCTGAATCCTAGGGTTAAGGTGAAAGACAATGAGTGGCTGCAAAACACAGGCAGAAAAAACAAGAGGGAGCAGTGAGATGACTGATATTTGCAATCAGGGAGTGCACATGGTGCACAGGCAAGTGTGGTGCAAGCTTCCCAGGAAAGTTTTTGGCAGCACACCTAGATTTTGACCTTTAGACTCTCCAGCTTCTATGGGGTTTGGTGCTCAGCATCACAAACTGTCAGAAAATGTCATTTCTGATAAAATGCTAATAACCAAGAATAAGTAGGACCTCTCAGATGTTACCAGGCTGGGCTGGAAGAGGAAGTCAGTGATGAAAAGTCTCCCATGTTTCATAAAGCAGATTTCAGTAAAATTTTTTTATTGTTCTATAGCTACATTGTGCATTACATATCTGCTTTCCTCCGCCAGGTGCCTAACGCTCTTGATAAGCTAATTACAGCCTTCTGCTTATTTCATGTCAAGTTTAACTCCCCAGTCTGAACCTAGCCTGCAGTTCTGGCATGTTTTTTCCTTAATCCAAGACCATCTGTGCTCCATCAGCAAGGAACACTTAGATACAGAGAAAGTGAAGAACCAATGGCGTTGAATTCCCTGTACGCTGCCCCCAACTCCTCTCCACAGCATTTCCAATTAAGTGTGAAGCCAACATCCATCCAGTCCTGAATACACTGGAAGGCTCTGAGCAGGCTACAGTTATCTACAGATGCAGCAACGCTTTTCAGTGGTCAGTGGGGAAATGATAAGCCAGAAAGGACCCAAACCTCTCCATTTCTTTACATCAAAAGCTTCACATTTCAAATACCATCACATCACCAGCAATACGTGCAGCGGTTGAGTTCGACACTTGATCAACATAAAATCAAATACTTGTCTCAGATAAGCACAAGGAATTAGTTTGGGGAAAAAAGCAATTGGGTTGATGTATCAAGAATCAAAAAGATACTTCTCAAGTCTTACGTTTATTGCGGCAAAATGCAAGCACACAACGGCTTAAATCAAAATTGGACTGCAACATGAGGGAAGGTGACTCTCTGCCCCTCTCCTGTCCCACCACCAAAAGTTCAAGTGTTGTCCCCTCGCTGCCCAGCCCAGCTGGACACAGTCCTTGCCTGCTGCTGCTGTAAGTGGCCAAGAGCCCCACCACTGCGCGTAGCATCAATCCACCTAGCTTCCTCCTAAGGCTGGGAAGCAGATGCCTTCAGACTCCCTGCTTGGTCTGTCACAGTTTGCCTTGCTTCTGCCTCCTCTTTTCCAACACCAGACGTCAGCACCTGATGCCGTAGTGAGCTCTGCCAAGCTTCATCTCAACAAGGAATTTATTTGGTCCTTCTCCTGCAAAGACGACTCTGATGTAGTGTCTTTTATTCCTTCCTCCCAGCTCCTCTGTTCTGTTCTCCAGTCTGCACTCTCCTGCCAACCCAGGATTTATTTTCCAATTTCCTTCATCTTGAGTCCTGCCCTTACATTCCCCCACCACCTGTCTCTTCCCTCACCTCCCCTCCAGCACGTTTGCATCTGACCTCTATCAAGGTCACAGATTCCACAAATGAGTTTTGAGAATATGCCTTTTAATGAAGATGAGGGAATACAAAATGATTGTCCAACAGGATTAATGCAGCATACTTCTTTGTGCTTCTTCCATCAAACTCCTTTTTCGTGGTTTTCAATGCTTTCACATTTATGTCGTATTGAAACAAAACTCTTTTTCTTTTTTTCTACCTTGTTCTTAAATCTTTAGTAACTGATCTCACAGCAAAAGCTACTAAATTTGTAACAATTATATTAGCCACATACATATTTTTCTCCTGTCACTGTGTTTACCACTATTATATTTATGAACCATTGATCATTCCGTTCTGCCCCATGCATCAAAATCCTCTCCTCTTAGGCAACTGCACTTTGTCTCTTAATACTCCCAGGCTAACTTAAGAACATTTTGTCATTCTTAATAAATCTTAAATCACTTCGCTTTGAGAAACCTTGCAGCCTATTCAAATGGCTGCAGCCCTGTTATTCCTTTTTCTTTACTTATAAGGAATTAAAACACTATTTCAAAAACCTTAAAAACACGCTTAGTGTCCTGTCTGAAGTGACTTATTAATAATTAAAATAAAGTCTGGAATTTGATCCACATTCCTGACACAAATGTGTTTCTGATGAAAACATTTTTATTAACACTCTCCCCAAATTCTTTCCGAACTGTTCTCTTTTTCTAAACAATTTACAGAATTATTTATATTTTAAGTATTTTTATCTGAAGGGCTATATTTTTGATGCATTTTTCCCCTACCAGACCCCAACAACTCTATTTCTACATTAAAAAGTCTTCATTTAAGAAGTTATAAAAGAAGTAGTGAGAAATGGGTCCATTTTAAACACATGGACATGCTGAAGTTGCATAATCGCTTATCTAGAAAGCAGAGGTGAAGATAACAACTGCTTAATATTACATGCACTATGAATCAGAATATAAGAACTTTGCAGACTCGTGATTAAGGCAAATTCTCTATATTTACAAGTGTATATCATCATGTATAATACTTAGGCCTTTAACGGAAAGCCACATATTTCAGAGCACTTCAAAAGGACAAGTATCATTATCTCAGCTTCACGTGTAGAGAAAGGAAAGCTCAGACTGGAGATGGCTGTAAGCCACCTCACCTCCCTGCAGCTGTCTACAAGTGAGACAGCTAGTTCACGCTATCCAAACTCTCCTTATAAAGAATGGAGAAAAATACATGATTTTTCTGCTTATCTCCTTCCACTGACTCCCCACGCTTGGTCTCCCCAGCCTCAGAATAGCTTAGTTTCTACTTGGTTATGTTACCAATAAACACGTATCAAATAGCTTTAACCATGGCGTGGTAACTTTTAGATGAAAGAAGCATTTCAGTGACAGTAGAATACCTGTAAGATCATTGTTCCTATGGACTGTTCAAGCTGTGGTGGCACCAGCAACTCATTCATAACCCACAGCCGCATCCCTCACCCTCCTCCAGTGGTACAACACAACTATCCTCTCCCATTATCCACCCATTAGCAGCCAACTCGCAGCAGCTGTTGCCTAATGTTGTTTAGCTGGAGGTTTGCTCCTCCTCCCGCATCCCTGAAGAAAGGCTTCTGAGCCTGAAAACTTGCCATCTTCCTCCAGTCAAAGTGGCTGGAGATGCTGTAGGCATAGTTGAATTTACGTTTGTTTACTTGTCTGTTCTTTTAGCACATGGGTTGTGCTTTCCTTGAGCTCAGCCTGCGAAAGGTAGGTGAAACCTGGGAGGCCAAAAGTTCTTTGGGGTTCTCAAAGGATTCAGGGAAGCTGCACCTGCCATGCTGAGGCAGGATCGATGTCCTGTGGGAGCGATGAGCAAACTGTTCCCGTCTCTGCTCCCCAGCCTGGGTCTCTGGTAACAGCTGTGCAGACCATGTTAGTGACTCTGCTGTACAGCTCCAGGCTCCAATAATCCCCTCGTATTAGTCATTCAGAACTGTTACGGTTAAAAGAAGCTGTAAAACACACATCAGCTAAACTGTTACTAACAGAGAAAAGTAGGATTACTTATCTAGGGAAAAAACACGTGCGCTGACATGAAATGTATTTACTATAAAATAATTCTTTTCTTTTTTTCTAAGAGCTCAATAGTTTGTTTTAAAGGAAACATATGAGGTCATTCATGAGCCCTTTTAGAGAGGTGCAAATCAATAAATGGTGATTTTTTAATGTTCTTTTTATAAATGACTGGATGCTATCAGGGTCAAACTTAATCCTGTGCAGAGAGCCAGTGCAAGGGATGTGAATCATTTAAATCTCTCTTAAGCTCTGCTTTGAGAATGAAATGTAGCTATTTCCCTATATTCACAGCCTTTAAAAAAAAAAAAAGAAGAAGAAAAAGAAAAACAACTGCTGCTTTTTGGCAGTAACTGGCCCAGATACTCCATTGTTTGTCTTGTCAGATGCACTCCTTTGTCTTATCAAGGACTTCTCTTACTTCTGACTTCCCAGCAGCTCAGCTCCCAGGCCATGGATGGGTCAGGGTGCTGGATCCCAGGTAGGAAGGGAGCTTCACTGAGTGCACAGCCCTGAGAGGCAGCAAACCGCAGCGCCAGCGGTAGCAGGGTGCCAGGACCTCTCCCCAGGCTCCACCGATTGGCACTTCGCCACCTCCGCAAACCTGGGCTCACTGAACAGGGGAGAGACTGCGGGAGGTATCGCCTCCTCTGCAGGAGAGCACGAAGCAGGAGCTGACTGCAGGAACCCTGCGCTCAGTGTGTGAAACTCAATAGGTGGCTGTTGCCACATCGACTGCTCTTAGCAAAGGTGCTGCATTAGACCCATCCTGCATTAGAGCCTTCACTAACGATCGCATCAGAGTGCTCTAATTGGGACAGGAGCAACGAGGAAATGTTTTCTGTGCCTCGTGGTGAGCCAGCATTTGCAGCTAGAGAATAAACCTCTCCTATGTCTAAAAATATCCCACATCCCTAAAGTAATAATAATAAAAAAGCAGCATATTTTTATATAAATCTCAGTTTATATAAGTGCCACTTTAGCTAAGGTGTGCCCTACAACAAGAGGCTGATTTGCCTCTCAGGAACATCAGCGGAGCTGGATTTGTTGACAGCAGCCACAGATGAACGCGTGTGTCAGGGCAGGGGACAGCCAGGGCGTAAGTACACGCAGATCCCTGAGAGCTGGTGGAGTGGGAAGCAGCCCACAGAGAAAAAGGGGTAAATAAGGCAAACCAAAATACATCTTGCAAAGATACAGAAGCAACATTGGTGACAAGAAATGAGAAGTCCAAGGGTGGTTTTTTTCATTTTCATTTTTTTCCCTCCCCTTTCTAAAGGATGTTTAATGGTCCTGACTGCAA
>NW_009648925.1:3808557-3813872 GCF_000708025.1 Charadrius vociferus | reverse complement strand
GACAGAGTTTTATCAAATAAAGAGCCCAATATGCTACTGCTATCAGTAAGTGACTTCAGCAGCTAATTAAATTCTCAGTTTCTGAATCCTGTTCATAATGTTTGCTGACAAAGACCAAACCCCCTGTAGTAATTTTGGCTTTTAGGTGAGGTGAGGCAGGGAAGGAGGGAATGACAACTAACAAATTACCCAGGAAAGCGGGCTGGCAATGCATGGCTGACAGGCATCACGCAAACCTCACTTCACTGTGTGAGTGTAACAGTGATGTAAATCAGCTTCTTGGCCTTCACTGACTCCAAGAAGGCTGCTCTGCTTACTGCCAAGTATGAATCCAAACAGGTATAGCTCCTGAACCTCCTGTATGTGCTGTACAACCCTATGTATATGATCCTCCTGTGCACGGGTACATACATATGTATATATATATAAATATATATGAGAACTTCCTATACCATGCCTGAATACTCATTTCGAGGGCAATTACATTGATCACAACTTGGCACTGCACTCTGAGCCAGTTTAGCAAATCTATGAATGCACATATTGAAACGTATTCTCACTCGGCAGAGCATGCAGCATGTTCTTAACTCGGACAATTCTCAAAGGAATACAGGCATTTATTTAAAGCTAAACCTGGGCTTAAAAGCTTTGTTGCCTATAAATGGACTCCTGAGCTGGGTTCTCTCAGAAAGAGGGGATGTTGCATTGAGAAATCACTCAACACTACGGAGTGTGAGAAGAGATTTGCTTTCTCTGCTCTCTGAATTTCAGCTGATGACTAACATCAGCACAAGGCTGGTTCCCAATAGCTTATGCCGGAGCGGATCAAAGAGCGTAAAGTTCTGTTCCCTGCAGCGAGGAGCTGGGCAAGCGCGCCCTTGGAGGACAAAGTGTGGCCTTCGGACATGGCCACCTCCAGTCTGACATGCCTGGTTTTCTTCCCCATCTCCCACTCCGGTTAGAAATTTCTCTCTTAGATAAATCCTGAGAAGGGAGACCCGCACCTGAAAGCCACAGTCTAACTCCTGATCAGTCATTTTAAGGAAGAGTGTATTCAGGAAGTAGATCTGATTTGGAAACCTAAAATCATAAGAATAAAAAGCTGAATTTGCCAGAAAGTTTGTTCAGCCAATATAAGCTTTATTATGGAATAGCTTTAAACCTCTAGGCTGAGAGTGAGAGGTTTTAGGTGCAGCTCTGGAAGGTGATTTATGAATAGATTTATATGTTAATCTGTTAATAAAAAATGTAGCGTACTGATAAAATATCTGACAATCATAACTCAGCTATAAGCCACATATTAAAGACTGCATCTGCTCTAGTAGAGGTTTTGATTATGTTTTTAAATGAGGGAAATGCACTGGCCTGAAAATAAAGAAATAAATGTTTTATTTAGAAATATGTGTCATATAATTCAAAGAAGTATCTGGGAATCTGCAAGAAACAAATAATAAACTGCTTTTAAGAAAATGATTTCTGGAAAGTGAAGCTTATTCCTGAACACTTCAAAATGGAGTTCCTGTCAGGCGGCTCAACGGTATATAAAGATAGGCAAAGTATTCTCAATCTTTCCCGAAATTACTTCCCAAACTGGATTTTAAATTGGATGATAATCTTGACACTCTAACTAGATTGAAGAAATAAATATATTCAGCAAACTTGGGCCAACTTCTGAGCGCTTCTGGGTTTGCGCTGTCACGCCAATGCCTGTGCCTGGTTTACTCATGGTTATTGAAAGGATATTTTGAAAAATGGGAACAGCTCTGGTCAAGGACGTTTCTGCAGGTAAATCTGAAATACAATAGTTTTACCTCTTTTTATTGACAAAACTCACGGTACTTTATAAAGGAGTGCGATATCCCTACTTTGCACACGAGCAAACACCAGGCAGATAAACTGGGCAGATTAACTTTCCCTCAGGCACTCGCGGGCAGAGCCAGCAGTACAAATTTGGGCCTTCTGAGCCCTGTCTGGTGCCTACCCAGCATCTCTTGGGGATGTAAGATTTATCTATTATTTGTAAGTTTTCTGATGAGCACCAGGGCTTTGTGAACATATTCCGAATCCTTAAAATTTCCCAGTGAAGTATTTTTACCAGGAAAGATTACTTGAGTGACAATTTGTGCTGTAAACTATATTACTCACTGCTCCCTGTTGGTTTTGTTTATCATATTTTATTCAACTATACAGAGAAAAACCAAGTTAAACTCTGCCACCTCTCCTCACACTTTTATACACTTGCAGAGCATGTTTCTCATCAGCACACATAAATGTGGCTCTACTGAGCCCTAAATAAGTCGAAAATAATGCATTTAATGCTCGGTTTGATTGAAAGTGCAAAATATGAAACCTGTTCCATTTGTTGCTATGTGACATATTGAGGCCTGGTAGGCAAGTTTTATTATTATTAACTATACTTTGTTGATATGTGCTGTTGATTTACCAGTGATTATGCCACAGAGTTAAAGATTCCTCCAGGGATTAGCAGAGAGGTAAGTGTGTCTTCAGGAGCAGCCGTGCAGTTTAAGAGCTTCATGTCTGTAGCAGGAACATTTCTGCTTCTTAGCTTGAGGGAAGAAAAATTGGAGCCAAACCATCCTTACTAGAAATGCACTGGATACGTAGCTGCAGTTCATCTGCTACAGGACCATACGGAAATGTTTTGTCTCTATTTCAGGCTTGAAAAAAAGCCCATTCCAAAGCCCCAGGATATCAGCAGAAAGAAATTGATTTCAATAAGCTTCAGATGAAGCCTTATGAGCTGATGCTGCCTAAGTACATTGCTAACTTTAAGCTTGGGTTTAAGTATCATGTCTCCAGTGGGACTGAGAAGTTCATCAAGTTTTGCCCTAGTGACTGAGTAACATTCTCCAAAGTGCCCATGTGAATGTAAGTGCTCTTATTTATAAATTTGGAGCAAAATTTCAAAAGCAAGTAAAAAGTCATGCGTTTTGTAGCATTTTCATGTTTTGCAGTGGGGTAATTGTAGATCTGTCATTGGAGCTCTAGATTCTGGCAGCTCAGGTAGTACTGGACAGTGCATAACTCCACAGGCACATCCTACCAAATTCAGGGTTATGATTATTGGGGAACTAACACGCTCTGTCTCTGAACTTAGTCCTCACTTAATTTTTTTGTCCTCAGGAAAAAATATTAGATTGTTAATTGAAGTACATTTTAATCTCAAAATTTTTGAGATTCTTTCTTAACAGGTGAAATAACTTATGTCTTCCAAATAGTTTTACAATAGGTACACCCATTTATTCTTTCACGTTCTGTTAAAATACAGTTTATTTTTAAGAAAGCAAATACATACAGACTCTTGAAGTATTTTAAACACTGTTAACCTGAAACTTCACAGGGCTGGTTAGAAACTTTTTCACAAGAGATCTTCTATTAAAACAAATAATTGAAATCAAAACATTTTCTGAAATTCTAACAGTTTCTATTAAACTTATCAGATGAGAGTCCAGAAGGGAACCTTGGATCCAGAGGGAAATTTTTGGTCACAAACATAAAGGAAAGGAAAAAAGATGCCTCAACAAACCAGGTCAGTCACTTGACATGAGAGAAATGCCCATTCAAATACTCTCTCGATGCTTCAGAAAATAACTTGACCCAGAATATTTGCATCCCAAGCAACCACGCGTCTATTTCCTTCTCTTTCAGATTTAACAAAGATGTCAAAAAGTCTTGTTTTCATCTCAATGCAAAAAGGTTGGAAATCTTGGCATCGCAAAAAGGTTGGAAAAATCATTTCACACCCAGTTCAATAGAGAACTCCAGGTTCCAGGTAAAATCAAGGTGAACAGGGGGTAGGCACTGCACTGGGATTTATGAAATGCCTGCCAAGTAGCCTGCTTTTAATGCACACCAGAGAATAGCATTACTTGCTAAGAAGTCCTAATCAGCATTGTGCATTTTTAAAAATTTGCTCAAAGGCTTATGTTTTTAAAATGACCCTTCCACCTACTCTATTAATTACAAACTCCAGTTTAAAACTGACTTTTCTATGGCCTCACTGTGAAAGCTGCAGATTAGGAGCTAACCTTGTTTTAGACCCATGCATAAATTAAACAGCATGTGCTCAAGTGCACATCATTTTAAAAATATGTTCTATAAAATGTCTAATACTTACAGCTTACAATGCATACAAGAGGACCATTTAAAGACAGAGATGAAATATGTCGCAGGGATTTTCTTTAAAAGAGATGCTAACAGATTTATGGAACAGTATCCATTTTAAAACTATGTTTCTTGACTGCTGCAAGAATTTGAATGCTACAGGCCAAAGTTTCCAAAATTAACAGGTGCTTTTTGATACCCCACCTGCAGCATCTCAAGATGCTGATTTTCAGAAATTCTTTAACAATGTGCTTCAATTTGGCAAGAAAGACAGGTAGACTAAATCACAAGTGATCCCCAAAATACCTTGGCCTCAATTTCCTTCTGGATATTGATGTTCGGCCAAAAATGTTTCTCTCAAAAAAATTAACCACCACCAATGTTAACGTTTCTCATGCAACTAAAACTCTTCTGGTGAAAGGTTTCTCAGGTCCCAAATGGAAAGTCTGAAACACATTTCAGAAACAAAGAGAGAGGGGTGAAAAGTCTCAAAGAAGTTGGGACATTTTCTTTTGTGGAGCAGGAGACGAGCTTGTTCTGCTTCAGTTTCTGCTCCACTCCACTCACTAATTCTTATGTAAAAGCTCAGTGCTACAGTTCTGGAGAAACAACCTCAGCAGAACCAACAGAAAATTCAAAGTGAGGAGAAAACTTCAGCACGTGGTAGAGTGGCTGAGAGCTAAGAAAGGAAAATAAATGATGGAGTGCACCCTCAGCAAGTTTGCCAACAACACCAAGCTGTGTGGAGCAGTTGACACACTCGAGGGAAGGGATGCCATCCAGAGCTACCTGGACAGTCTGGAGAGGTGGGCCTATGCAAACCTTGTGAAGTTCTACAAGGCCAAGTGCAGGGTCCTGAACATGGGTCAAGGCGATCCAAAGCACAAATATAGGCTGGGTGGAGAATGGATTGAGGGCAGCTCTGAGGAGAAGGACTTGGGGGTGTTGGCTGATGAGAAGCTCAACGTGAGCTGGCAACGCGCGCTTGCAGCCCAGAAGGCCAACCATATCCTGGGCTGCACCAAAAGAAGTGTGGCCAGCAGGTCGAGGGAGGTGATTCTGCCCCTCTAATTTGCCTTCTGGAGACCCCACCTGGAGTATTGCGTCCAGCTCTGCAGCCCCCGACATGGACCTGTTGGAGCGGGTCCAGAGGAGCGCCATGAAGATGATCAGAGGGCTGGAGCACCTCT